>NW_018408703.1:0-4458 GCF_002113885.1 Mizuhopecten yessoensis
GATGCAAGTTAAACATGCATTATTTATCTTTAAAATTCCATTTACTCGCGCTGCTAAATTGTTGATATACGTCCCTGGTTATATGAATTACTCTGAATAACCGAATTAAACAAACGCCGGAAAGGAGAAGGGTTTTCTCGCTAAGTTCATTATATATAAAACTAATAATACATGAATACCAATGCACTCAACTGCAAGGAATTGAGTATTGACACTATATTATCCTCGATTTGATTTGAATATATTTCATTTGGGATTCAAATGTGAAAACTTTGCTTTCTATGCAAAATTATATATATACATTTTGTGTATACAACTATTGTACTTATTTCATTTTAATAACTCTATTTTGTGTGTGTTTGCCCCAATAGAAGACCAATTTTTGTTTAATGGAAGTTTAATGGAAGTTCAATGGTTTCAGTTATACCCTAGGTAAAACACTGACAACGTATATAATGACCACTCCCCCAACGAGCTGTAACATATTCATATTCCCTAAGTCTCTCCTCTCCCTTACAATCTTAACTAACCCCTCAAGTTCATAATAAAGTTCCTCGGCCAGCAGGTTCTTCTAGTTCCCTTGTCCCATTTGGCAATATCCTATGTGAGGGTGACACCTTCAAATTCATCAAATAGTTGAGAACTACCCTGAAATTCTTCCCGTCACGGTCCAAGAAATACAAGTACTTATGTGCCACTTCATATGGTTGGTGTTTGGAGTCCTTCTGCACCATAAGTGATAGGATGCTGGGTTCGGCCAATAATTTTGCTGCACTTGTGATGAATTTCTCTCCTTCTGTCTGTCGATGTGTAATTAAAGAGGCTGACAGCACACTACTCGTCCTCATTTCTGGCTGTATCAGGTGTCTCCTGATGATTCTCATCATCCTCATTTACAATGGTGGTGCTTTCCTTCTCTGGCTGTATATGTACTTCCCCAAGCTGCGTTTCCTGGATTTCCGGCAGTGCTTCCACGATCTCTGGCTCAAGATCCTGGATTTCTGGTTCCGGTTCTTGCACCTCCGGCTCCAGTCCCTGTATATCCGGCTCAATCTGCTGTAATTCCGGCTCAATTTGCTGTATTTCCGGCTCATCTGGCTCCTCATCTGACACGTGAATTAAGCACTCCGACATCGTGAGATCTGCTTCCAGGTCCGAAGAGGACTCCTCTTCTGATGAGGTAAAAATTCTGGGACGCTTAGGTGTTGAGACTTTCCTTCGCTCTGGCTGGTGTGGGGGAACGGGCATGGTTCTTTTCCTAGTCGGCGCCTCCGACTGGGAAAGCGGCTTCCGGCTATCCAGGACTTTGGGTTTAAGTGAAGTGACCCTGTGTTCAACAGATGCAACCTTAGGTGGTTGTCCCCTTGCCGGCGATCGCCTTCCTCGGTGTCTTGAGGCCATTTCTGCTTCCCTCCTGCCTTTCCTGGTGTGTTTGTGGCTCCCGAGTTATCTTTACAATACTCGGCCTTCTCCCTCTCTGGAAGCTGATAAACTCATCTTCTTCTACATTAGAAAATGTCATTGTTGTTCTCTTCACCGTCTCCATCACTCCCCCAATACATTTGGCATGTCTTACATCCACACTATTGGCTATTCCCTTGCACATAGAACATCGGAATATATAACCCGAATGGGCAGCCATCATGTGCGTCTCTACAAAATATAGCTTGGCATAGTCGCTGCCGTCGTTGCACATTCGGCATTCGTATCTTGTAATTGTCTGTCAAGAAACCAAAAGCTTATTTTTAATAAACGATCTCTTGTTAAATACTGGTAAATTTGTTTTGTCCATTATATCAATAAATATATATATAGGTTCCTATCCAGCATGGATGTGTAGAGCTAATTCCCACCTAGTCTCCCCAGGTGTTGGTGCCATTATATACTTTCATGTGCTTGTGGTGAACAATTCTGAATTTACTCCGGCGGGTTTTCTGCACCCGGTAAACAACATCATTAAGTTTTTGTGCCACCCTGTAGGGATTCCCCAGTGAAGTTTTGTTTCTTTCCCTTTATAACTAGGGTTATATAACCTGACAAGATCTCCACTCTTAAATGGGTTTAACTGTATTGTTCCTGTCATGATTTTTCTTCATATTGTCAGTAGTCAGTTTCAGGCGTCCTCTACCAAACTCATGTATTTTGTCTAATTTATGTCTTAGCTCCATAGCAAAATCTGTCTGAATTTTGTCATTTTCAGATTCTATCCGTCCCCACACCAGGTCAATGGGAAGATTTATGCTTCGCCCAAAGGTCGTCTCGCAGGGAGACACTCCAGTTGATTCGTGTACCGAACACCGATAAGCCATCATTAGTAGGTATATGTAGTCATCCCAGTCTTTCTTGTTTTCGGCGACAAAAGCCGAGAGCATATCCTCTATTGTTTCGTTCAACCATCCCATCAGATTGAGGTCTATATGGGGTGGTTCTAGTCTTCTCTATTCCCAATATTTTGCACATTTCCTTGAACACTTCAGACTTAAAATTTGTCCCTTTATCTGAGTGTAGTTGCATAGGAGTTCCAAATATGGTAACAACCCTTTCTACACATTTCTGAGCTACTGTTATAGCTTTTTGGTTTCTCATTGGTATAGCATCCACCCACTTAGTAAAATAATCGGCAACTACAGGTAGATAAATATTTCCTCTGTTGCTTAAAGGAAAGGGTCCCAACACATCCAAAGCCCATCTCTCCATGGGTCCCCCCCCAACCTGGTAAGTCTGCATGGGAGCTTCAGCACATTTATTGCATGGCGGTGATATGGCTCGATCTCCTTTCAGAATCTCTTGCATTTCAACAACATATTCCAATGTTCTTCGATGGTTCCCTGTTTTCTTGTTGTGGACAACAACCGACTTATAATGTTGCTTTAAGGTTTTCTCGCAGTTGTAATGAGGAACATTGTAATGCCGCTCTTTCATTTCAGTTGCAATTTGTTTCCAGACAGATATTTTATTCACTGATGATTTAAACTTCGGTTCATACTTCCTGTACTTTGATATCAATAATTTGGTAGATACCGTTGTCCATTTGAACTGTAAAGTGGAAAGAAAATATTAAAGGTCACCAACAGGTCAATGAGTAAGAAAGACCATGATTTGTCACCATACAATATGTTCAAACTGTCACGGTATGACATGTAGTTAGGGTTTTATGTATACCTGTAGAATTAAGTTATGATATTTCTGGACTAGAAATATATATACCGCAACTTAGCGGGATTTGAATTTTGCCACTTATTATTTTTACCCTGTTTTACAATGTAGATATCGGTAGCTGCGGGGTTTACATGTACTAGGCCGGGTGGAAGTTTTTAGCCAATCAGAAATAAGATAGGCCGATCTCCGGGTAGAGGCCGATCTCCGGGTAGAGGAGAAAACATTCACCTGGGCGGCGGGCATGTTGTCGAGTGGGAGAAAATTGTCGATGTATTGCTGTTTAGGGCTAGTTTTGGCCATGGAAAAGCTCCGTGGTGAACGAGTGATGGGCTAGACACCAGGGTGGGAACCTAACCAGGACAGCTGCGCATGGCTTGAGCCCAGGCAGGACCAGTTCAACGTACAGAACATGGGCGAACGACCTAAACTTTATCTAGACATATGAGTGTACGTCTATAGCTGACCACACGGACCATCCCTCTACGGCTCAAGCAGCACATCAACGTGGACGGCGATACACCTGGGGTTCACGCGCCGGGACTCTATCATTTGTGGGAAGTGATAAAGGATCCAGTGGCTTCCAATATGTAACATTCGAAGTAGAACGTAGTATTTGAACTGTGTATTGGAACTGTGAATTAGAACTGTTTATTTGAAGAACATTCATTATAGTATATTGGATCATGATATACTAAGAGGAAATTGGATAGGGTAGTAGAATAGTTTCGAGTCACTTTTATGTGCTTGTGGTACGGTTAATACTTGGAACCATTGAATGGGTTATGTTGATTATTCTCATTGAAATGTAATGCTCTAGTCAGACTCTAATTATTGAAATGTCACAGTAGTCACAGCAGTCAGTATTGTTATTTTTTATCTGGCTGGTGGAGAGATGAAATCGTAGGGAAATTTGGATTCTGTAGTACTTTATTCTTTGTCGTTTTTAGCTCACCTGGTACGGAGTGCCAAGTGAGCTTATGCCGTGGTGCGGCGTCCGTCCGTCAACTTTTCCTTTAAACAACTTCTTCTGAAGAACGGACAGGCCTAGACTCATGATATTTGGCTGAAAGCTTCGTTGGTAGGAGCCCTACAACGTTTGAGAACGAAAATGACCTTGACCTGTTTTCAAGGTCACAGTGGTCAAATATGTCAAAAACTTCAAACGACTTCTTCTAAAAAACTAAAAGGTATAGAATCTTCATATTTGGCTGATGGCTTCCTGGGATAGAGCCCAACAAAGTTTGAGAATGAAAATGACCTTGACCTACTTTCAAGGTCACAGGGGTCAAATATGTCAAA
>NW_018408703.1:8623-10778 GCF_002113885.1 Mizuhopecten yessoensis
TCTGCCCATCAACATTGGTTTCATATATATCAGCACATCGGTTTCCTACCACAGTAAGACCCTTCGCAAACTTCCATCTGGGCCAAGAGTGATAAGTATAAATTAATAAGTTGATTCAACTTGTTTTTTTACAATTGTTGTAAAAAAATAAAGTTTATATTTATTTTTCTTGAACAGAATTATCAGACGCATACAGAGACATAAGTCAGCTAAAGACCAGGATTCAAAATGAATGCAGAAATGGTTGTATCTTTTCTACTTTGTTCAGTTCAAATACTTGCAAAATTATATTAAAAGATGATACGTTCATTTTCTTTCACTATATCTGATGTAAAGACTTCTTGTTATCAGAAGATAATCTGTCTATTAATATCAAAGCCTTTACATAAGATAATCACTGATTAGAAAAGTACATATATCAGAAAGCAATGTTACTTATTATAAAAACCAGAAAACCAGGAGATGATTGTAACACAAACATATTCATGTATGTGATCCTCTCTGAAGACAGTGTCAGGCGGGGAGTTTGACTGGGGGCGGTACATCTGTCAAAAGGTAACGCAGATGTCCTAAGGTGAGCTCAGCGAACCTTTAGGTTAACTTTAACGTATTTTAAGCTTCACTTTAACTTTGAATTGAAGCTTAACGTTGAGGTAAACTTTAACGTTACGGTTACGTTTAACTTTAAGGTTTAGTTTCAGGTTAAGTTTAAGGTTGAGTTTAATGTTAACTTTAGGTTTAGCGTTAACTATACATTTAGGTTAGGGTTAACGTTGAGGTTAACTTTATGGTAAATGTTAAGTTTAATGTCAACTCTAACGTTGCGGTTAAGTTTAAGGTTAAGCTTAAGGTAAGATTATACGTTAAGGTTTAGGTTAAGTTTAATATTACGTTGAACTTTAACCCTAAGTTTAATGTTAAGTTGATGGTTATGTTCAGTTGAAGGTTAAGTTGAATGTTTAGATTAAGTTTAAAGTAAGGTTTTACGTAAAGATTAAGTTTCACATAAAGTTAAAGGTCAAGGTTTAGGATAAGTTTACGACTAAAATTATTTTTAATAAAATACAATACAATGATATAATATAATACAATGAAAACACATTCAGTTTAGGTTGAGACTAGCCAAACTTACCGATAAACTACGAAAGTTTAAAGCTAGATCTGATCATGTTAAAGTTTGAAATTTCTAAACGTGACATTAAGCTCGGTACACCCAAATCCAAACCTTAATTATACGAAGGATAAACTCACATTCTATAAAGAAAGACAACAACACAAAACCAGAATTTAATTATTTACTATACATAATAATGTTAGGGTTAGGGTCATGTGTACCCATGATGTTTACAAAGTGATTGCTCCTTCAAGTCTGTTGCGTTTGCTAGCTTTACTTGCCAAATTATCCACTTTGGAGTAGACACGCGTCATCCATAGCGTGGTGTCTGGCCACAAACATTTCGCGATTCCTTGCTTGAATATGGTTGTCTTGATGTTAGAAGAATGGCTGAATTCATTCGATGCACACATTTCTTGGATGAAATCCCTCCCTTCCACGTTCTTATGCCAGTCTAGTCTATTCCTTCTCTTCCTCTTGACAAGTTCCGGATCTCGGCTCCCGCACGGAGCTGATGTTGCCGCAACAGGTGTGGTTACTGGTGTCGTTTCCTCACTGGCTTGTGGCTGCTCTACAGATGTCGGAATTTCCTGTAAGATTGATGAAATATTTAAAATAAATACTGTTTATCATTAACTACTAAAGTGAAGAATAATCCATCAGTCCCTGCAGGTAGGGTGTAAGAATTGTACCTGCTGCCCCCAATTGCATGATCGTAAGAGGCGACTAAATTTGGGACCTTATCTCTTCTCTCCTTTCTAAATAACTTTATTCTTCCTAATGTCTCCCTTGACAATGCCTCACTTTTGGCCATTTGTTGAGCGTTCGCCCCTGTGAGGAAGGCTTTGGGTTCTGTCCCCTGGCCGAGACATACCAAAGTCTTTAAAAATGGTAGTTTCTACTCCTGCTTAACGCTCAGCAAATTAGGAGTGGGACGACTGGTTCGCCCGTTGTCAGTATAATGTGACCGGGTGGGGCGTCCTGCTGGGTGTCTTCGGCAGTATGTTTCAGTGAGGTAGCACTATAAAGTCGGCATCAGTT
>NW_018408703.1:11290-19683 GCF_002113885.1 Mizuhopecten yessoensis
CTGATGATTCTCATCATCCTCATTTACAATGGTGGTGCTTTCCTTCTCTGGCTGTATATGTACTTCCCCAAGCTGCGTTTCCTGGATTTCCGGCAGTGCTTCCACGATCTCTGGCTCAAGATCCTGGATTTCTGGTTCGGGTTCTTGCACCTCCGGCTCCAGTCCCTGTATATCCGGCTCAATCTGCTGTAATTCCGGCTCAATTTGCTGTATTTCCGGCTCATCTGGCTCCTCATCTGACACGTGAATTAAGCACTCCGACATCGTGAGATCTGCTTCCAGGTCCGAAGAGACTCCTCTCCTGATGAAGTAAAATTTCTGGGACGCTTAGGTGTTGAGACCTTCCTTCGCTCTGGCTGGTGTGGGGGAGCGGGCATGGTTCTTTTCCTAGTCGGCGCCTCCGACTGGGAAAGCGGCTTCCGGCTATCCAGGACTTTGGGTTTAAGTGAAGTGACCCTGTGTTCAACAGATGCAACCTTAGGTGGTTGTCCCCTTGCCGGCGATCCCCTTCCTCGGTGTCTTGAGGCCATTTCTGCTTCCCTCCTGCCTTTCCTGGTGTGTTTGTGGCTCCCGAGTTATCTTTCCAATACTCGGCCTTCTCCCTCTCTGGAAGCTGATAAACTCATCTTCTTCTACCTTAGAAAATGTCGTTGCACATTCGGCATTCGTGTCTTGTAATTGTCTGTCAAGAAACCAAAAGCTTATTTTTAATAAACGATCTCTTGTTAAATTTCTTGTTAAATACCTGCCCTGCAGGTAGGGCGTAAGAATTGTACCTGCTGCCCCCAATTGCATGATCGTAAGAGGCGACTAAATTTGGGACCTTATCTCTTCTCTCCTTTCTAAATAACTTTCTTTTTCCTAATGTCTCCCTTGACAATGCCTCACTTTTGGCCATTTGTTGAGCGTTCGCCCCTGTGAGGAAGGCTTTGGGTTCTGTCCCCTGGCNGTACTCGTCCTCATTGCTGGCTGTATCAGGTGTCTCCTGATGATTCTGATGATTCTCATCATCCTCATTTACAATGGTGGTGCTTTCCTTCTCTGGCTGTATATGTACTTCCCCAAGCTGCGTTTCCTGGATTTCCGGCAGTGCTTCCACGATCTCTGGCTCAAGATCCTGGATTTCTGGTTCCGGTTCTTGCACCTCCGGCTCCAGTCCCTGTATATCCGGCTCAATCTGCTGTAATTCCGGCTCANTCAAACAAACAAACTTGTTAAATACTGGTAAATTTGTTTTGTCCATTATATCAATCAATATATATATAGGTTCCTATCCAGCATGGATGTGTAGAGCTAATTCCCACCTAGTCTCCCCAGGTGTTGGTGCCATTATATACTTTCATGTGCTTGTGGTGAACAATTCTGAATTTACTCCGGCAGGTTTTCTGCACCCGGTAAACAACATCATTAAGTTTTTGTGCCACCCTGTAGGGATTCCCCAGTGACAGTGAAGTTTTGTTTCTTTCCCTTTATAACTAGGGTTATATAACCAGACAAGATCTCCACTCTTAAATGGGTTTAACTGTATGTTCCTGTCATGATCTTTCTTCATATTGTCAGTAGTCAGTTTCAGGCGTCCTCTACCAAACTCATGTATTTTGTCTAATTTATGTCTTAGCTCCATAGCAAAATCTGTCTGAATTTTGTCATTTTCAGATTCTATCCGTCCCCACACCAGGTCAATGGGAAGATTTATGCTTCGCCCAAAGGTCATCTCGCAGGGAGACACTCCAGTTGATTCGTGTACCGAACACCGATAAGCCATCATTAGTAGGTATATGTAGTCATCCCAGTCTTTCTTGTTGTCGGCGACTAAAGCCGAGAGCATATCCTCTATTGTTTCGTTCAACCATCCCAACAGATTGAGGTCTATATGGGGTGGTTCTAGTCTTCTCTATTCCCAATATTTTGCACATTTCCTTGAACACTTCAGACTTAAAATTTGTCCCTTTATCTGAGTGTAGTTGCATAGGAGTTCCAAATATGGTAACAACCCTTTCTACACATTTCTGAGCTACTGTTATAGCTTTTTGGTTTCTCATTGGTATAGCATCCACCCACTTAGTAAAATAATCGGCAACTACAAGTAGATAAATATTTCCTCTGTTGCTTAAAGGAAAGGGTCCCAACACATCCAAAGCCCATCTCTCCATGGGTCCCCCCAACCTGGTAAGTCTGCATGGGAGCTTTAGCACATTTATTGCATGGCGGTGATATGGCTGGATCTCCTTTCAGGATCTCTTGCATTTCAACAACATATTCCAATGTTCTTCGATGGTTCCCTGTTTTCTTGTTGTGGACAACAACCGACTTAAAATGTTGCTTTAAGGTTTTCTCGAAGTTGTAATGAGGAACATTGTAATGCCGCTCTTTCATTTCAGTTGCAAATTGTTTCCAGACAGATATTTTGTTCACGGATGATTTAAACTTCGGTTCATACTTCCTGTACTTTGATATCAATAATTTGGTAGATACCGTTGTCCATTTGAACTGTAAAGTGGAAAGAAAATATTAAAGGTCACCAACAGGTCAATGAGTAAGAAAGACCATGATTTGTCACCATACAATATGTTCAAAATGTCACGGTATGACATGTAGTTAGGGTTTTATGTATACCTGTAGAATTAAGTTATGATATTTCTGGACTAGAAATATATATACCGCAACTTAGCGGGATTTGAATTTTGCCACTTATTACTTTTACCCTGTTTTACAATGTAGATATCGNACCAAACTCATGTATTTTGTCTAATTTATGTCTTAGCTCCATAGCAAAATCTGTCTGAATTTTGTCATTTTCAGATTCTATCCGTCCCCACACCAGGTCAATGGGAAGATTTATGCTTCGCCCAAAGGTCATCTCGCAGGGAGACACTCCAGTTGATTCGTGTACCGAACACCGATAAGCCATCATTAGTAGGTATATGTAGTCATCCCAGTCTTTCTTGTTGTCGGCGACTAAAGCCGAGAGCATATCCTCTATTGTTTCGTTCAACCATCCCAACAGATTGAGGTCTATATGGGGTGGTTCTAGTCTTCTCTATTCCCAATATTTTGCACATTTCCTTGAACACTTCAGACTTAAAATTTGTCCCTTTATCTGAGTGTAGTTGCATAGGAGTTCCAAATATGGTAACAACCCTTTCTACACATTTCTGAGCTACTGTTATAGCTTTTTGGTTTCTCATTGGTATAGCATCCACCCACTTAGTAAAATAATCGGCAACTACAAGTAGATAAATATTTCCTCTGTTGCTTAAAGGAAAGGGTCCCAACACATCCAAAGCCCATCTCTCCATGGGTCCCCCCAACCTGGTAAGTCTGCATGGGAGCTTTAGCACATTTATTGCATGGCGGTGATATGGCTGGATCTCCTTTCAGGATCTCTTGCATTTCAACAACATATTCCAATGTTCTTCGATGGTTCCCTGTTTTCTTGTTGTGGACAACAACCGACTTAAAATGTTGCTTTAAGGTTTTCTCGAAGTTGTAATGAGGAACATTGTAATGCCGCTCTTTCATTTCAGTTGCAAATTGTTTCCAGACAGATATTTTGTTCACGGATGATTTAAACTTCGGTTCATACTTCCTGTACTTTGATATCAATAATTTGGTAGATACCGTTGTCCATTTGAACTGTAAAGTGGAAAGAAAATATTAAAGGTCACCAACAGGTCAATGAGTAAGAAAGACCATGATTTGTCACCATACAATATGTTCAAAATGTCACGGTATGACATGTAGTTAGGGTTTTATGTATACCTGTAGAATTAAGTTATGATATTTCTGGACTAGAAATATATATACCGCAACTTAGCGGGATTTGAATTTTGCCACTTATTACTTTTACCCTGTTTTACAATGTAGATATCGATAGCTGCGGGGTATACATGTACTAGGCCGGGTGGAAGTTTTTAGCCAACCAGAAATAAGATAAGCCGATCTCCGGGTAGAGGAGAAAACATTCACCTGGGCGGCGGGCATGTTGTCGAGTGGGAGAAAATCGTCGATGTATTGCTGTTTAGGGCTAGTTTTGGCCATGGAAAAGCTCCGTGGTGAACGAGTGATTGGCTAGACAGGGCGGTAACCTAACCAGGACAGCTGGGCATGGCTTGAGCCCAGGCAGGACCAGTACAACGTACAGAACATGGGCGAACGACCTAAACTTTATCTAGACATATGAGTGTACGTCGATAGATGACCACACGGACCATCCCTCTACGGCTCGAGCAGCACATCAACATGGACGGCGATACACCTGGGGTTCACGCGCTGGGACTCTATCATTTGTGGGAAGTGATAAAGGATCCAGTGGCTTCCAATATGTAACATTCGAAGTAGAACGTAGTATTTGAACTGTGTATTGGAACTGTGAATTAGAACTGTTTATTTGAAGAACATTCATTATAGTATATTGGATCATGCTATACTAAGAGGAAATTGGATAGGGTAGTAGAATAGTTTCGAGTCACTTTTATGTGCTTGTGGTATAGTTAATACTTAGAACCATTGAATGGGTTATGTTGATTATTCTCATTGAAATGTAATGCTCTAGTCAGACTCTAATTATTGAAATACCACAATAGTCACAACAGTCAGTATTGTTATTTTTTATCTGGCTGGTGGAGAGATGAAATCGTAGGGAAATTTGGATTCTGTAGTACTTATTCTTTGTCGTTTTTAGCTCACCTGGCACGGAGTGCCAAGTGAGCTTATGCCGTGGCGTGGCGTCCGTCCGTCCGTCAACTTTTCCTTTAAACAACTTCTTCTGAAGAACGGACAGGCCTAGACTCATGATATTTGCCTGAAAGCTTCGTTGGTAGGAGCCCTACAATGTTTGAGAACGAAAATGACCTTGACCTTCCTTCAAGGTCACAGGGGTCAAATGTGTCAAGCACTTTAAACGACTTCTTCTGAAGAATTATATGGCATAAAATTATAATATTTGGCTGGTGACTTCCCGGGTTAGAGCTCACCAAAGTTTGCAAATGAAAATGACCTCAACCTATTTTAGAGGCACAGTGGTCAACAACATTTTAATGGATTTGTTCTTGAGAACTAAAAGGAATGGACTCATAAGATTTGGCTGGTAGCTTTTTGGAATAGAGCTAACCAATTCGAGAAGGAAAATGACATTGACAAGAAAATGTCATTTTTTACAAGATCACAGGAAAAAAAAGGCCGGCAACTTCTGAAGAAGAATAAAAAAGCATAGAATCTTATAATAATATTTTGCTGGTAGTTTCAACAGATGGAGCCAACAAAGTTTGCAAGGGAAATATTTTTAGTGCAATATAATATTTAATGAGAATATTTTGCTATGACTGCTTAAATATTCAGGTGAGCGATACAGGCCCTCTTGGGACTCTTGTTTTGTATGTAAATTTGTTATTGAAAATTTATATTCGGGTTTGTGTATTCCTTTCACTTGGCACCATTCCTTCAGTTTAACTCTACATCTATGGTGGCAGCGGTGGGATACATTATCAGTGTTGGTGCCTACAGTGAAGGAATATTCATATTTTTATTTTTCCAAATATTTGGTACATTCTCACTCCAAAGTGGGGGTGGAGTTGTTATATATATATAAAAAATATATGAATAGATATCCCTATAGTATATCACTATAGTATAATAACAGTTTAGTACAATGTATACAGCTATTGTGGGTCAGTACAATGTATACAGCTATTGTGGGTCAGTAAGTGTCCTGGTTGGGTTCCTCCTATTTTTTATGAGTATTTGAAACTTAAATTGTACTTAAGTTCATAGCTTAGCATGAATACAATGCATGGTTTGATCGACATGGGGACCAAGTTGGGTCTGGCGGATAAGGCATTGCGGGACTTCATCAAGGAACATCAGGATCGCGAACGCGAGGAGAGGTCTGCTGTGAGAGAGGAACTAAGGTTAAAGGAGGAGAGGGAACTCAAAATAAGGGAGATGGAGTTATAGGAGAGATCAGCGGAGATAAGACTCCAAATACAGACAAGGAGAAAAGATGAGGAGGCAGGAAAAATGGGCCGGTACAACCCAACATTGTCTCATTTTGATGAATCAAAAGATGATTTGGACTCCTACTTGTGTAGATTTGAAACTTTTGAGATAGCTTAAGGCTGGAAGGAAGAAAGTTGGGCTGTGGCGCTTAGTACGTTACTCCAAGGAAAAGCGTTGGAAGTTTTCTCTAGACTGTCACCAGAGACAGCCCTGAATTATCGGCCTATGAAGGAAGCGCTATTGAAGCGATTTGACTATACAGAAGATGGATTTCGTAGAAATTCCGTGAAAATAGAGTGGAGGATGGAGAGACTTTCTCCCAGTTTGCTGTGCGATTGGAGAATTATTTTACGCGTTGGTTAGACATGGCCAAAGTTAACAAAACATTTAACGGATTGAAGGATCTAATGATTCGTGAACAGTTGATTATGTTGTGTCAAGAGGGAGTTAGCAGGCGAAACATGAATGGTTGAATGAGCAGCCGGCTCCCCGGGAACATTGTCCCTGTTTATTAATGTGGTAGAAGTATCCCACAGGGACCTTATTTCCGCTATGGGGTTGGTACTTACGAAAGGGCTGGTTGTCAATTGCCCTAAATGTGTTGGATGAATAATAAGCCATTACCCAGTACTCAACATGCAACTGACTCAAAGGGATATCTGAAGACTCCCTATCTCTCCTTTCACGTTGGTCATATATCTCGTACTATTTCCCATGCTTCATCACCTGAGGGATTCTATGAGGGAATTTTTCAGCATATACTGCCACAAAACGCGAAAATGCAGTTGTCCTTTGGTTTATGTTCTTAATGAACTGCTTTGATTTTGAACTTTAAATTTTAAAATCGGATTTTCCAGACTTTTGAATTTGAATTGTTCCCGAATCCCTATCCCAGTTTTGAGATGGCAACAAGCTTTCAAATTTAATATATTTGTCCTGCCAAATTTTGTTTTTAATTTTGGTGTCAATTTGACTGGAAATAGTGCTAGAGATAAGGCTCCACATAACTCGATCACTATCCTCAGGTGAGGATGAATCGTCTGAACTGTCATAGTCACTTGAGTCATTAACACTCTCACTTGTTGTATCCGACGAGAAGACATCTAGTCGTCTTGGCGTCCTAGACTGTCTAGGTCGCTTGCGGCCTTTTTGAGCCTTTGGCTCCTGATGCAGCCCCTGTCCTTATCTTCGGCCGACTTTGACGTGGCTCCAACACCTCATCTGTCTCCAGCACTGACCGTGATGAAGACAGGCGTCGCCAGAACCCCTCCATTTGCTGTACCACTTTCTGGGTCACCTGGTTAACGAGGTCCTCCACATGTGCAGCAGCATTAAAGTGACTAGCCTGGTCCTCCGACCCGGTAGCCGCTGGGATTAGGCTGTTATTTGGTAGAGTTGCTACCTTCTGACAAATTTTCCTTCCTCTTGTCTGGGACCCTTTCTTCCCTCCGGAAGTGCTAGGGATAATTTGTTGGGCCCTAACCTTCCCGAGGCGTGGTGTCTCATTATGACTGGAAGGTTGATCCAACTATAGTAACCAACAAAATCAGTTATAAATTATTTCATTGCAAGCGATAAATGGATAACCCCATATCAAGCATGTTTTTGATTCCAACTTTGGTATATCAAAATGTGTCGGAGCTTCATAATGTTTCACGACACCCAACATGTGAGCGAAATGGAAGCACAATTGATATAGGCCATACACAGGCACATGAATCAACAGCATTCCTCACAAATGCGTCAAACATATAGAGCAACATATTGACAGACTGATCGCCACTAGTCAGTTGTTGATCAGCTTAAAGAATCACCAAAGTATCCTACACAAGATACTAACAATGTAAATAATTTGATATCAGACACATGTAGTTATCCGCGAAAAAGAAAAAGAAAAAATTCAATTATTGCACCACATACTCAATATGGCAAAGCAGCATAAAAGCTTGTGCATAATGGTTTTGTGCATGTGTCCCACAGACACTGATCAGTACTCCACAAATACCTGTACATATATAGTAAATATATCATAACTACAACTACGGTCTCCGACACATACATCATGGAAAGCTACTGTATCCTTAATATACCTAATTCAGTATCCCACACAGATACAAAGTGTAGCCTCATGATCAGTATCCCACACAGATTCATTATTATAGCTAAATATCCCACATATATACATAATTATAGCTAAGTATCCCAAACAGATACATAATTATAGCTCAGTATCCCACACAGACACTTAATATAGCTCGGTATCCCACACAGATACAAAGTATAGCCTCATCTAGTATCCCACACAGATACATACAGTGTAATAGAGCTTTGTATCCCACACAGATACATGTGTATATGGGTCAATATCAGAAATAGTCGAGTTTAGCATCAAGAAA
>NW_018408703.1:27939-28480 GCF_002113885.1 Mizuhopecten yessoensis
TCAGACCAAACCCCAAGCACTTTGCTATCGTTAACATTCAACATGTAGCCTCCGTACCCTAAACCGGATGCATCGCTATACACCGCCACATCCTGCGATATCCGCTGATCAATATCACGTCCATTCAAGAACCTAGCATTATTCAACCAAAATCTGACCTCGCTCAAAGCATCGCTAGTAATGTATATTCGCGAGTCCCAACTAGCCTTTGCTAAAACATTAGCATACATGTACCTTGTCATAAGCCTTGTTGCTGAACCTATACCGACTTTCATAGATATAATCTGACCGACAACACCCGCCAGAACTCGTGCGGTAACAAACTTTACCTCCGCGGACTCGCCCGCCAATACACACTTTAAACCACTCTCCAGTTTATTCAATCGCTTTTCCGTTATGTAAATCTTTCCTTCGCTCATTTTCCACACCAAACCTAACCATACTGCCTCTAAACAAGGCATCCAGCTACATTTTTCTTCAGCTATTAGAAAACCAAAACGGTTTAAATCGACCTTGATTTGATTACTCAAACTAAGCGCCT
>NW_018408703.1:31526-33542 GCF_002113885.1 Mizuhopecten yessoensis
AGATGCTGCAAAGGCAGCAAACATCTGGAAAAAGGCTCCGACATTGGACAGTATAAGTACAAGAAAGAAAGAAATATTTCTTCAAGTCTGCATTGATCATGCTCCATGTTTAAAGACCAGGCAAAATCAAGTATGGCAACGGATTGGACAACACCTGCAAAATAGACGCAAGTATTTGAGAGATAAAATGCTTGGAAAGAGAAAACAAAAGTGTACCAGTGCCAATACTGGGCAGGAATTGACAGAACATGTACAGGAATCATCAAAACCTCTAGATCTTAAGACATTTGATGTTGGGGATGAAGTCGTGATAAAAAAAACAGGGACATGTATTTGGAAAAGGTTTATTCATGGGATATAAAGATGATGCAAATGTTTATTCAAAGGTAATATTGAAAAGCAAGACAACAGATATGAGCCGAAGTTTCGAATTGGCAGAGAAAGCTCCTGATGGGTCTGATGATTTTCGAAGTGTAGGTTTAAAACAGCTAGTAACTTTAAGAACAGATATTTTACATGCCAGCATCTGTTTAAGGATACATGAAAAGAAGAATGTGAAGCAAACATGCAGTAAAGCACAACAAGAAAGCTCGCATGACAGTAGTTCCAGTGATCATGATTCAGAAACGCATAACACGAATTGCAAGGGCAGTACTAGTGCAAGAGAAAAAACTGATGCAGATCTGGATTTTGGATTCAGATCTGGCAAACAAAAAAACCGAAAAGCTGGGCATGCACAATTGGAAAAAAGGCCAGCCGCATTGAAGAAACAAAAATTGGCACGTGATACACGGGATTATTCTTTTGTTTTGATGGAATGGTCAAGAGGATCTCTGTACTGGGGAGTTAAAAGGAAATCTCCGAATAGTGAGGATTTTATTGTTCGCAACTGTACAAAGACCAGTTTCAAGTTAACCGGTGAAAAATTTCAAAATCAAGATTTAGAAAATCTCTGGGAAAACTCAAAAAACGCTTTTCTTAGTGCTACGGATGTTCAAATAAATCCTGACATGACCTTTTGTATATTGGAAATACCAAAAGAGAACAATTACCACATGTCACTTTATCACGATCTGGACAAGAGCAAACTTAAACATGGTGTGATCAAGATTGAAGTGGATGAGAAGGATAGCTTCCTAAGAAAGGCATTGGATGGGATAAATGATTATATTTAACCTTGAAGTTTAATTCCTTTTGTCCTGTATGATGAATCCAGGTTTTAACACACAAAAAAGACTAAAGAACATTGTAGAGTTTTTCAAAATTTATTACATGAAGAAAATACTTGTACCGTTATAACATTTTGATTGTGAAGACAATATAATTAAGTATGAAGTAAGGTTAGTTGACTGAAGGATTTTTGTTTCTGCTCCCAATGATGAACCTAGGTAGGGTTTGTGTGAATTCGAACCGACTTTATAAAATATCACCATAACCATATTTCAATTTTGAATAGTGTTTGAAAAGAACTAACAAAAGTTGCTCTTAATTGTAAGGTAAACTGCAGTAATTTTGTTTCTACTCTTGAATTTCAAAAATGCATATATATATAAAAAAAATGCTGGTTTATAATTACATACTGAAAACATAACAAGTAATAAAAATCCCTTTGTTCTATATAGTTTTAAAAAGATGATTAAAATAAACAATATGAAAGAAGATCTGGAGTTTTTCAAAGTTTATCTTATAATATAAGAAAATACTTAAAAAATACTTCAACAAACAATTAAATAAAACAAGGGTAAAACAACTGCAGACTTATTCTTTGAACAAAAATTCTTGTTATAACAAGCCTGCCATGTACTTCTGGAAGTCACATCATATACCCAATATATACTTTTGCTTAAATCCTGTACATACAATGATGTACGTAGCGGTACCACTGTATGTAATGTGGAAAGCTTCCACTGAACACATTTATTTTACTACAGACAGACGAATTGGATGAATTGTCTTTTGATGCGAAGACATTTTAATCACCATTATTTATTTTCAGCAAATTTAGGTTTGATTGCC
>NW_018408703.1:34514-42859 GCF_002113885.1 Mizuhopecten yessoensis
CATAAAAACCAGAAAATCAGGAGATGATTGTAACACAAACATATTCATGTATGTGATCCTCTCTGAAGACAGTGTCAGGCGGGGAGTTTGACTGGGGGCGGTACATCTGTCAAAAGGTAACGCAGATGTCCTAAGGTGAGCTCAGCGAACCTTTAGGTTAACTTTAACGTATTTTAAGCTTCACTTTACCGTTGAATTGAAGCTTAACGTTGAGGTAAACTTTAACGTTACGGTTACGTTTAACTTTAAGGTTAAGTTTAAGTTTAATGTTAACTTTAGGTTTAGCGTTAACTATACATTTAGGTTAGGGTTAACGTTTTAAGTTAACCTTAACGTTGAGGTTAACTTTATGGTAAATGTTAAGTTTAATGTCAACTCTAACGTTGCGGTTAAGTTTAAGGTTAAGCTTAAGGTAAGATTATACGTTAAGGTTTAGTTTAAGGTTAAGTTTAATATTACGTTTAACTTTAACCCTAAGTTTAATGTTAAGTTGATGGTTATGTTCAGTTGAAGGTTAAGTTGAATGTTTAGATTAAGTTTAAAGTAAGGTTTTACGTAAAGATTAAGTTTCACATAAAGTTAAAGGTCAAGGTTTAGGATAAGTTTACGACTAAAATTATTTGTAATATTATTAAATACAATACAATGATATAATATAATACAATGAAAACACATTCAGTTTAGGTTGAGACTAGCCAAACTTATCGATAAACTACGAAAGTTTAAAGCTAGATCTGATCATGTTAAAGTTTGAAATTTCTAAACGTGACATTAAGCTCGGTACACCCAAATCCAAACCTTAATTATACGAAGGATAAACTCACATTCTATAAAGAAAGACAACAACACAAAACCAGAATTTAATTATTTACTATACATAATAATGTTAGGGTTAGGGTCATGTGTACCCATGATGTTTACAAAGTGATTGCTCCTTCAAGTCTGTTGCGTTTGCTAGCTTTACTTGCCAAATTATCCACTTTGGAGTAGACACGCGTCATCCATAGCGTGGTGTCTGGCAACAAACATTTCGCGATTCCTTGCTTGAATATGGTTGTCTTGATGTTAGAAGAATGGCTGAATTCATTCGATGCACACATTTCTTGGATGAAATCCCTCCCTTCCACGTTCTTATGCCAGTCTAGTCTATTCCTTCTCTTCCTCTTGACAAGTTCCGGATCTCGGCTCCCGCACGGAGCTGATGTTGCCGCAACAGGTGTGGTTACTGGTGTCGTTTCCTCACTGGCTTGTGGCTGCTCTACAGATGTCGGAATNCATACAAAAACATCGTTTCTCCAAGGAAATAATTTGACAACCATGCTGCTGGATATACTGTAACTGCTAACTTTCAACGGCAACCAGTCTCTGCTAGGATCATTGCAAAGTCAAGTGAGTATGATTAGATGCAAGTTAAACATGCATTATTTATCTTCAAAATTCCATTTACTCGCGCTGCTAAATTGTTGTTATACGTCCCTGGTAATATGAATTACTCTGAATAACCGAATTAAACAAACGCCGGAAAGGAGAAGGGTTTTCTCGCTAAGTTCATTATATATAAAACTAATAATACATGGATACCAATGCACTCAACTACAAGGAATTGAGTATTGACACTATATTATCCTCGATTTGATTTGAATATATTTCATTTGGGATTCAAATGTGAAAACTTTGCTTTCTATGCAAAATTATATATATACATTTTGTGTATACAACTATTGTACTTATTTCATTTTAATAACTCTATTTTGTGTGTGTTTGCCCCAATAGAAGACCAATTTTTGTTTAATGGAAGTTTAATGGAAGTTCAATGGTTTCAGTTATACCCTAGGTAAAACACTGACAACGTATATAATGACCACTCCCCCAACGAGCTGTAACATTCATATTCCCCAAGTCTCTCCTCTCCCTTACAATCTTAACTAACCCCTCAAGTTCATAATAAAGTTCCTCGGCCAGCAAGTTCTTCTAAGTTCCATTGTCCCATTTGGCAATGTCCTATGTGAGGGTGACACCTTCAAATTCCTCAAATAGTTGAGAACTACCCTGAAATGCTTCCCGTCACGGTCCAAGAAATACGAGTACTTATGTGCCACTTCATATGGTTGGTGTTTGGAGTCCTTCTGCACCATAAGTGATAGGATGCTGGGTTCGGCCAATAATGTTGCTGCACTTGTGATGAATTTCTCTCCTTCTGTCTGTCGATGTGTAATTAAAAGAGGGTGACAGCACACTGTACTCGTCCTCATTGCTGGCTTTTTTGTTTGTTTGTTTGATTTTGTTTAACGTCCTATTAACAGCTAAGGTCATTTAAGGACGGCCTTCCCTGTGTGCAAGATGCATGCGTGTAGTGTATGCGTGTGTATTTTGGGAGGCTGCGATATGTGTCATTGCTGGCTGTATCAGGTGTCTCCTGATGATTCTGATGATTCTCATCATCCTCATTTACAATGGTGGTGCTTTCCTTCTCTGGCTGTATATGTACTTACCCAAGCTGCGTTTCCTGGATTTCCGGCAGTGCTTCCACGATCTCTGGCTCAAGATCATGGATTTCTGGTTCGGGTTCTTGCACCTCCGGCTCCAGTCCCTGTATATCCGGCTCAATCTGCTGTAATTCCGGCTCAATTCAATTCAGACGGAATTCAATTCAGTCTCTTCTGATGAGGTAAAAAATCTGGGACGCTTAGGTGTTGAGACCTTCCTTCGCTCTGGCTGGTGTGGGGGAGCGGGCATGGTTCTTTTCCTAGTCGGCGCCTCCGACTTGGAAAGCGGCTTCCGGCTATCCAGGACTTTGGGTTTAAGTGAAGCGACCCTGTGTTCAACAGATGCAACCTTAGGTGGTTGTCCCCTTGCCGGCGATCGCCTTCCTCGGTGTCTTGAGGCCATTTCTGCTTCCCTCCTGCCTTTCCTGGTGTGTTCGTGGCTCCCGAGTTATCTTTCCAATACTCGGCCTTCTCCCTCTCTGGAAGCTGATAAACTCATCTTCTTCTACCTTAGAAAATGTCATTGTTGTTCTCTTCACCGTCTCCATCACTCCCCCAATACATTTGGCATGTCTTACATCCACCCTATTGGCTATTCCCTTGCACATAGAACATCGGAATATATAACCCGAATGGGCAGACGTCATGTGCCTCTCTACAAAATATAGCTTGGCATAGTCGCTGCCGTCGTTGCACATTCGGCATTCGTATCTTGTAATTGTCTGTAAAGAAACCAAAAGCTTATTTTTATAAAACGATCTCTTGTTAAATACTGGTAAATTTATTGGATTTCTGATTGACCTGAAAAATAACATTTTGTCAGGACAATGAGTCGATCATTCCTACAAAGTTTCAGTTCAATCGGTCTAGCAGAACTTTAAGTTTGAAATGTAAAATGTTAACGGACGACGACGGACGAAAACGGATAGCAATAGGTCACTTGAGCTAAAGCTCAGGTGACCTAAAAAGTAAGGGACGCACGAGCTTGGTTGGAGAGTGCGGGAGGTGCGCGATCCCATGTTTCATCAGGAGGTGCGCGATCCCATGATGCCCCAGTGCAAGAACTCCTAGTGCTAGCATATGTAATATTGAATAGAAATAATTTAAAATGAAGAATAAAGTTTACATCCTATTAATGTTATCTATGTAATGTATACTTTCAGATTTCCTCAGATGACACAGACAAGGAAGAAATACCAGCATTACCTAGATGTGTTGAAAACACAGATCATACATCAAAAATAAAGAGGTATATATTTATTTTTAGTGTAACAGGAAAGAGAACAGTGTGCTTCCACCGGGGATCAAACCCTCAATCTCTAGGTTCCTAGTCGGGCGCTCTACCATTGAGGTTTTAAAGGGAAATTCCCTCTGGAGTCTAGCTTGAAGCTAGAGGACAACAATTGTACAATTAAAGCTGCAATATATTAAATTGAAAAATAATACATAAATTATTTAAAAAAATAAATATGCATTGGAACAGAAACGGGCGTGTGTTACCTACCAAATGTAAACACACATGCTGTACAGATATTATATATATACAAAGGGGTAGGAGGCATTTTTCAGAGATGCCAACACTCAAATTTAGATTCAGGTAACGTATCATGTTAACAGTCAACATATCTATTTTTGAGATTACTGTTTTCATGTTATAGTTCATTTCTGAAATAATATAGCATCTATTTAATATTTTTTGAAAATGTAATATTTAAAAAAATCTGTATTCCTGTTTCAGATCAAATATTGTTGAGGCTAATTCTGAAGCTGCTTCAAACCTGTTTGTTTGTTTGTTTATGTATAACGGCCCATCGACGGCTGTGGTCATTTAGGGCCATAGTGATTTATTTATTTATTTTACTTTTTTAACAAACATGTGAATAGCGAAGATAAAATCAGATAAAATGGTTCATTTTAAAAGTATTCGCATTGTATGTGTAGATAATAAAAAATAATTAAAGGGGGTTAAAATAATAAAAGAGATAACGAATAGATGATATGGAATATGCGATATATATATAACGTCAAAAAGGATAAGGTGGGTTAAAAGACATCAGAGTCTATAAAATAGACCGATGTCTTTCAAATAGTTAAATAATGCCTTCGAATCCACGGAACTGAAAAGTGTTTTCATATCCGGGACTCGGAAGTAGTTATCACGAATGTGTTTAAAATCGGAACATTCTATTAAAAAATGCTCCACTGTAAATGGAGTGTCACATGCGTGGCATGAAGGTATATCTTCTCGTTTTAAAAGGTACGAATGAGTGCAAGATGGCGGCAATTCAGTTTCCGTACAGAACCTAACCAACCTGGTTACCAGCCTGGCAGAAAGTGTTTCCACACTACAGGAGTGTTATACTAGACTTGAACACAGATTGGAAGGTCACATACCCGCCGTGCAACGCAACGTTCCAGCTGCCGCTGCAGGAAGTGAAAACCAAGCCACGACAGATGCATCCGTACTTCCTACAGGACCGCCCCCTGCATCACTTGTGATGGAGTTCAGCCTCAACACAGCTTTCAGAAGGTTCCAAGCCGACTCTACTTTGACGGCAGGTGAGAGTTGCAATACACGTTTAAGATTTGGCTACGCAGCAGAGTCACTGCCTTTGGTTGAAACAATTTCCCCAACACTTAGACAACAGATAGTGACCGGCCCTTCTCATTCCGTACTACAATGGTCAATGTGATTCAAGTGGTAACTCTGCTGAGAAACATGACTCCCGACTTAACATGACCTTGACCTTGACCTTGAGCGAGTTTATTTTAGCTTTCGGCGTATACAAGCAGGTGATGTGCTCAGTCCATCCACACAGACCTGTCGAGCTTTACGAGAGAGACATTGTTGACATGGGTACAAGGTACAATGTTGACTTTTACGAGTATCAACTGCTCAACTACGATACAACAACACTTTGATTGACTGGTCAGTGCGTGACAACACATTATTTTGCAACATCTTTGCAAATCAACGACCAATCGTCTGTAATAACTGCAGTAGCACTCTACATACTACCCATTTCTGCCCTGTATCGTCACAGGATTCACGACGACAGAATACTTCAAACAATTCTAATAGAAACTCCAAGGCTGGTAACAAAATTCAACCTACAGCAACTTCAGACTCTCAGGGACGGCCACGAGTTCGCCATGATGGGCGTGAAGTTTGTAACAATTACAATGGACGTTTAGGTTGTAACTCTAACTTCTGCAATTTCCTCCATGTTTGTCTTACTTGCAAGGGTAACAACCACCCTCAGTCTGTTTGCTCTTTAGACGGAAATCAGCCTCCATCAAAGAAAAGGTAACATTTTCTGATGTTCAACAACGGAAAGCCTCCACCCCAATCAACATATGTGTTTTAGAATCAGAACTCGACATTTCGTGAACAATCTTATCAATAGTTTGACTCATGGTTTTGACACAGGGTTCCAATGTCTACCAGGAAATTCATTCATCTGTAAAAATCTGAAATCGGCAAACAGTGATCCGGAAAGTGTAAAGAAATTAGTGTCTCAGGAGGTAGAAAAAGGTTAATTGTTAGGCCCTTTCGATAGGTTTGATACGGTATGCCGGAAATGGAATGCTATCGAAAGGGCCTAACAATCCAAGTCTGAACAGTCTAATTGACAAAGTTACTTGTTCACTCAAATATTCCACTGTGGATGATGCTATTCGCCTCATAAAAAGTGCATGGGAAAATGCATGGTTGATGAAAACCGACATCATTGATGCCTTCAAGCTACTTCCAATCAAACCAGAACTTTGGCCTTATCATGGAATAAAATGGGGAAACAGCTATTATTTCTTTACTAGACTTGTGTTTGGGAGTCGCTCCAGCCCTAAACTGTTTGATAACCTTTCGCAGGCTGTGTGCTGGATAGCTAAAAACAACTATAACATTAATAACATTCTACATTTATTGGATGATTTTTTAGTTACTGAACCAGTTTATGTGGATGCTTCAAAAACCATGGAACGTTTCATGGCAGTTTTCAAGAATCTTTGTATTCCTGTGGGAGCACATAAGACTGTGGGACCTTGCACCTTGTTGGAGTACTTGGGGTGTTTTTGGATTCTCATCTTAATGAATCCCGCCTTCCATTAGACAAAATCTCCAGAATCATTGAATTCATTGATTCATTTCAGAGGAAGAAGTTGTGTACCAAACGCGAACTTCTTTGTCTTCTAGGCCACATGAACTTCGCTTGTCGTTGCATAAAACCTGGACGTGCATTCGTTTCACATTTGATTTTACTTTCTACGAAAGTGCGTGAATTACATTATCATGTCAAGATAACCCAAGAGTGTCAAGCGGATCTACGCATGTGGTATTTATTTCTAACGAATTGGAATGGAGTCTCCTTCTTCCTTGATGACCATGTCACAGCAGCCGCGGACATCCATTTGTATACCGATGCTACTTGCTGACATCCATTTGTATACCGATGCTACTTTAGAAGCGTTTGGAGGTATCTACCTACAGAAATGGTTTCAAGGTACCTTCCCTCCGGAACTGAAGACAACAGACCCCTCCATGACCCTTTACGAACTATACCCCATTGTTATGGCTTGTGTTTTGTGGGGATGTAATTGGCACAAATGAAGAATTTTGTTTCATTGTGACATTGTTGCTACAGTAGAAATCATTTCAAAAGGGAGATCTAAATTGCAGAGTATTATGAGACTAATGCGTAAACTCACTTACCATTCTGCTGTGCATAACTTTGTAGTCCATGCAGTACACATCCCTGGTAAGCAAAATAACATTGCTGATGCTATATCTCGTTTCCAGATGAGCCGATTCAGGACATTAGCACCCCATGCCGACCAGTGGCCAGTACCCTGTCTACCCATGTCATCTTTGACGATGAACTGAAAAACAACGTTGCAAGGCTGTGGGATACCGCCCTTAGTGAGAGGACACTATCTACTTACAAATCAGGATTGAATTGTTTCTTGACATTCATTCTCATGCGGGGCATCAGCTACCCAGTAGAGTCTCTTCCTCCAGTTAATGAAGAACTTCTGATCCTATTCGTGACTTATTGTCAACAAAACTTGCATTTAAAATATGACACTATTAAGCTTTACCTGTCTGGTATCCGTTTTTATTACATTCGAAATAACTTCGGTGATCCCATTGCCAACACACTTCGGCTAACCAACAGTTTGCGTGCTATTAAGAAAAACCAACCTTTCAACAAAACGACTTCCTACTACATTTAGGATACTTAAACTCATGTGTGATAAAATTTCCAGTAATCAAGGTATGTTTGCACCTTTCATAGACCTTATGCTGTGTAGTGTTTTTAAGACAGCATTTTATGGCTTTCTGCGCTGTGGGGAGTTCACATGCCAAACCTTGCGCGGTACTACTTACATTCATATGTGTGACATATTGGTGGTGCCTGACAAGTCTTCCTTTACCCTTTTTCTGCGTTCATCAAAAATGGACCTCTATTGTAAAGGAGTGAACATTAAAGTGTTTGAAAACAATGTTTTGCATCCTGTGCTCACCATGATTCGCTATTTAGCTGCAAGGAAGGCTCAAGGAGCTATTCTGACTTCACCTTTGTTTGTTGAAAATGTGTATTTTTCACCCGAATTCAAGGTCACAGGGGTCAAATATGTTAAAAACTTTAAACAACTTCTGAATAACCAAAATGCCCAGGGTGATGATATTTAGTCAGTAGCATACTAGGATCAAGGGCTACCAAGTTTGTATAAATGTATGACCTTGAATCATATTCAAGGTCACAAGGAGCAAATATGTTCAAAATATTTCAACAACTTGTTCTGAATAACCAAAAGGCTCAGGATGTTGATATTTAGTCAGTAGCATATGCTGGGATC
>NW_018408703.1:43151-53372 GCF_002113885.1 Mizuhopecten yessoensis
CCCCCCATGGGGGAAGCGGGGCAGGGCCCAATAGGGGAAATAGAGCTAAAACCTTTATAATCCTTCTTCTACTGTACATGTAGGTATAGACAGATTTTATCCTAATTCAGTGTGATGCATCCTTGGCCAAGGGGACTCAATTTTGTATAAACAGTGGGTGTGGCCCCCCTGGGGGCAGAGAGGTGGGGCACAATAGAGGAAATAGAGCTAAGACGTTTAAAATCATTTTACTGCAGGGCTTAAGGGATTTTATCCTAATTTAGTCTGAAGCATCCTTGGGCCATGGGGACTGTATTTTGTATAAACGGTGGATGTGACTCCTTGGGGGACAGGGACAGGGGCGGGGCCCAATAGGGGAAAAAGAGGAAAACCTTTCAAATCCTTCTCCTACCAATTTGGTCTGGAGCATCCTTGGGGAAAAAGGAACTAAATGTTGTATAAACAGTGAGTTTGGCCCTCCCGGGGGCAGAGGGGCGGAGCCCTATAAGGGGAAACAAACAACATAATTTTGTCCCAATTTGGTATGAAACTTCTTTGGGCGAAGGGAAACCGATATTGTATAAACAGTGTCCGACCCCCGTCACGTGGGGGGCAGAGAGGTGGGGCCCAATAGGGGAAAATAGTGGTAAAACCTTTAAAATCCTTTCCCTATCATAGGGATTAAGGAATTTCATCCTAATGTAGTCTGAAGCATCCTTTAAGCAGTGGAAGCAGTGGGTGTGGTCCCAATAGGAGAAATAGAGGTAAAACCTTTAAAATCCTTCTTCGACCATCTGGATTGATGGATTTTATCCTTATTTAGTCTGGAGCATCCTTGGGCAAAAGGGACACAATTTTGTATAAACGATGGGTTTGACTCCCCTAGGGGCATAGGGGTGGGGCTCTGAAGTTTGTTCCCGCTATATCTCAAGTACTGGATGGATCTTTCTGAAATTTCATATGTACTTACAGCACCTACCATGGAGTGCTATATCTTTACTTTGTGCCAAGTATTTTAAACATTTTCAGGTGAAGGGTACAGGGCCTCTTGTTAAAGAAATAATAAAATGAACGCCTGTTTTAAAACATGAATATATATAGTTTTTGTCCAATGATGGTATTGTATAATTGAAAGGTGTGGGCGATTTAACTGCGGAAATTGGTTACTGCAATGAAGATGGGAAATGACCTTATACATATTACGGTGTGATTTTAATATACTAATGATTTATTAAGCAGAAAATGTAAAGCAGATAAGGATTTAGTGATAGGCAGACATTCTTTGTTGAATCATGATTCATGTCTAGTGATATCAGAAAATCATTCTTATTTCCAGGTAGTTTAAATATTTTGTCTACCTGTTTTTGCCATATATATTATTGATATACATGTATATGTATAAATAGAAATGAAGGTGATTTTTATATATTTTCAGAGATACCAACATTTAACTTCAACAAGTTGGCAAGATACTTCGACTTTGTAAGTGGTCTTTCTTACTTTAATAGTTTCATTTGGACTAAATATTGTGTAATATGCTTGTTGTTATTAAGATGCATTCTGTTTAAAGTGAAAGTGGGCAGGTTTAATTAATGGAATGATAGAAGAAAAAAACTTTGGTTATTGCATCACCACATGTACATATAGAAAATAACCACTTTGGTTATTGCATCACTACATGTACAGATAGAAAAAATCAAAGTACTGAAAGTACTGAAAGCTAAGGCAAAAGATATATTATTATTTCTGGAATGGAGAACAAAATAAAGACGAAGTTCCCATCATATTGTACAGAAGGATTTACTGTTGAGTTGTTATGAACCAAAGTTTTATGTAAAAGTGTACCACTGTGAAGTTATTCTTCTTGTGTGTACAGTATATCTTTATAGGTTTGTCAGAAGAGTGGTACCAAGTTTCCTCTAGAATATATCATTTTAAACCTTTGGATAATTAATTTGCATAGGAATTAGGAATTGCTTCCCTTTGTCCATACAATGTATTTCATAGAACATTAAAAACTAAAACTGGCATTTACCCCTTTGACCAATACCTGATTATTTTAAACCATTAAATAGATTATGCACAGATTGTGAACATCTTTGAACTTTGCCTTTGTTGTTGAATAAGATATCAACCCTTGCCTTATCTGACAAAGTTACTTGGCATAAAACCATTGACCAATCAGAGTACAGTATGCTAATTAATTAGGCATGGATTTCACTCAACTTTGAACTTATCGTCTAAGTTTGTATATTGATCAATATATATTCAAGCAAGTTATCTTGTAAAGTGTGCACATCGACCAGGGTTGGCATGCTTTTTAATACGTGTGAATTTTGTTCAAGTTTCAATTTTGCATCAGTCAGTGTATATTGTTACAGAACAATATTTATAAGGATGTTTACTTGCCGAAACTAAATTGTGGATAAGCAAGTGGATTACTGCTACCCATAAATTTACAAGTCTCTCAATAATTTTGAAAAACTTTTAAATAAAGTGTTTTACATATTCACTGCAGTGAAAAGGTCTCTTCTTATGAAAAATGGAACTATTTTGAATCTGTGTTCCCATGAACAAATAATATAAAAAGCACTCTAATTCAATATGATACATTGTTGTATGTTTCAATATTGAATAAGATAAACAAAATATAAACATACATACTCACACACACACACAAGATTAGGAGAGTTACATTATTTTCCCTCTATTTCCATTGCATAAATTCTTCACAAAGAAAACAACAACTTTATAGCATATGTTCAGCTTTATCATCTTCATAGGCTAGCATTTGAAATAAGATGCACATATTAATTTCAAATACATTTCAAAAGAGTACTGCAAATGTACCAGCTAGAACACATACTATGTTATTACAGTTGTCATGATTGTTGGTTTCAGAACTGATAGCATTGTGCAACAAATGTTGACAACAGGACTTATTGAAAGTTGAGGTTGCTTGTGTATATGCAAACAGGTAGTGCATGATTTAATGTTGAGAATGATGGATCAAGGTTTATAAAATTTGGTTTGAATACTTAGTTAGGAATGCACTGACAATTTCTCTGTCACATGTACATGAACAGGTTGTGAAGCTGTAGCCTTCACCTTGACTGAATGAAATTGACCTTAAAACTGTCTTGAACAATTGATGTATGAAATTTAGAAATGAAGTTTCAAGAAATATGGTTGAAAACTTAAGAAATAATTGCTTTCATTGACATTGATACAATCTTGTGTGCTATCCCTCTCATATATCACACAAGATTTAATATCAAATGTTGGACACAGTAAAATCGAGCGAAGTTAACAAATATCAAGTTACATATTATAACTTTTATTTTATTTTATTGATATTGATCATAAGCATTGTTAAAAGTACAATGTATACCAGGGATCTTACATTTCTTTTACTACTTAACATTTGCGTTGACTTTTAATTCATTGGACAAAAACTAAAAGGAAGCCATGACCAGTATTTCTATCTTTAAAAACATACTTTTAATTTTTTTTCCAATTTGCTCCCACCACCCATAGTGTTATATTGATCAAAACAAACGTTGTTTCCAACATTTGTGCCCTTAGTCAGTAGTGGGTGTTCAATCACATTCATCAGGGTTTCAGCATCAAGTAGGGGCTGTTCAATCACATTCATCAGGCTTTCAGCATCAATATTCACAGATTCAATCTGTTCCAAGTAAAGATCACTGACTTCTCCATTAAGGAAAAGTTTGCGAGGAAAGCATTTGAACTACATTTGAACTATTCGCTGATGGAAGGATCTGTGGACTCGGCTTTCATGTGTCTGAGAGAAAATGATTTAGTCAGAGGTTCCTCCTCTATAAAGTAACTGACAGATTTCAAAATGTCATGTCACTGTTGGTATAGTTCTTGCAGCCTTTTGAAAAAGTTCATGAAGTCCTCAAAGGTATGAGAGAGTTGGTACAGTTCCTATTTCTCATCCTCCTTTCTCCCATCAATAACCATCCCTGTCTGTTGTAATATTGATTGCTTTCCCCCCCTAAAATAGAACATAGTTACCATATAATTTCTGCACCAGCAATAATGTTTAGAGATGATATTCAAACAAATAGGAGGCATAGCAATATGAGCTTGTATAGTGAGAAATAAGGCATTAAAGCTGAGGAGTTCATTAAAATGTTTCAAAAACATTTCAATAAGTCAATCTCTTTGGTAGCAGAACTAAATATAAACAAAATGTACATTAAATTCAACTTATAACAGCACATCATATGGGGGCTTAAGACATCTAATTCCTTAGGTGGTAAAACATGTGTACATAAAAAGGTACCAGTAAAAACAAAACAAAATTAGTTTAAACACACGCACTTAGATATTCACGGTTTTCATTAATACAAAAGATGAAGCAGAACATCACTCTCCCCTGGTTGTTTCCATAAAGAAGAAATTAACCAGGAAACATGGAGATGTCCATTGCACTCCTTTATTTTGCTTACAATGTGCAAATGTGCCTACTATGTGCTAATAAGCTTTCCATGTTATGGTTTTGTTTTTTATGTGCTGTATGCAAATGTTCTAAATGTGCTTAAATTACCATGTGCTGATGTGCTTACCGTGTTCAATGTGCCTATTAAGTGCTTTCCAAGTGATAAACTCTTTTTCTGAGCTTACAGTATACTACATGTACATACATGTTTTTATTTTATTTTTCCATGTTGTAATATTTTGGTCTCTGTTATTATACTCATGTTTTGTCTTTGTAGCTTATGTTGTATGTTTTGCAAAATGGACGTAAAATATATATTTTTGTATCTTGTACGTGCTCAAGGATTTTATCTGTAGTTTTTGGGACTATATATAGAAAAACTTTACCCCAGTATGAGGAATTGTTTTACACATTTATCATAAAACAAGTTATGTTCAGATTTCAGACAGAAGATACTCTAAAATTGTACAACTCAGAAAAGGTTGAAAAATATTTATAGTTCATTTTTTTCTGCTTAGAAATATTTAATCTCTAAATTACAAATGATAACTGTTTTAACAGGTCTAGTTTCCGAATTGGAAACCAAACCCTGTCTGACCTATAAATGATCATTATATAAGGCCAATTAAAAGTTTAAAACAAATATTGAGTTTATGCTAACCCCACAGATACTGGACACACTAATAGTAATATGATGTGTATAAACTATGATATATTATACACACTATACTTATTGGTGTGTTCGACACCAGTGTGGTTAACCAGACTTATCTCAGATTTGTGTTCTACAATACCCTTAAGTTTTTATATGCACTGTTAAAGTCAGAACTCCTGCTCTATATTAGCGCAGTAAAGATATTTTTCAAATTAACAATAAAATGCCTAGCTAATACATACCTACCCTATTTTTTTCTGATAGTAGAAACACAAGTAATTTGTTTGGCCTAATGTTTCTGTCATTTCATAATATTTAGAACTACTATACTTGTTTAAGTTTCCAAAACATCAAGTAGTATAACAATTGAAACTTCAATGAAAGCCAACATCACAATGAATCTAATAATACAATGTTTATAACATGTTTTTTTTTAACTGAATGAGAAGAAATGTAAGGCCAAATATCCTCACAAACAACGCTTAAGTGAAATCAGTTTGCAACTAAGCAGTTCGAAAATTTTGCAACACGTCTGGAGAAAGACGTTCCTCGTGACGCTGTAATTCACTAGAGTAAAACGTCCGTTTATTATGTTTGTTTTTGCATAATAACTGCTATACATACCGTAGAAGCACCTTCCTTTTTGTCATCGCCGCTGACAACATGCGCCATTCTCTGCGGCTTCGGCCGCATGCTTGGCCACAAGTCACCGAAATCGGGATACATAGCCTTATTTATGAATCAGTAGTAGGTAAACGTTGCAGAAGTGTATGTATATTGTTCATTGTCAATGCTGCTTAAACAACATGCCTAACATTAAGTCAACACTCGCCTGCATTTTCGTCTTTTCCGCTTCGCGTTGCGAATGATGTCTAGGCCTACACAAAACGAAAGTAAAATGTGCGCATGTCTAAATGTAAGGGAGATCACTCGTGTTTTCCCGCAGTATATGTCTGAAATCATTCCGAAGGTGTTGTTGTTTTTGTGTATATTGAAATAAAAGAGTCCTGTTATATGGTAATACTTCAATAAACGAAAAACACAAATCACACCAACAGACATATAAAATGTAGGCCTATCGGAGCATATTTTCGTTTCTGGCTGAGCTGTAATTAGCGAGAAGGCGATATAAAAATGCAATAGCATATCTTATGATGAAAATAGAACAAAATGATAATACTGCGAAGGTAAAAAAAGCCTTCAGGTTAGAATACCAATATGGAACTAGAGAAGGACAGTGGCTAGTTCTAACATGATTCCCGGTCTCATCTGCCCCGGCCGGTTGATCCCATTTTAGTTAGGCAAGCCTGGTGTGAATCACACGGAGGCGATTTTAGAATTAATTGACAGGATCCGTATCCATTAATAGGTTTGTAATATGAACTTTTTATGTTGATCTCCTACATAATTGTAAGTTATACTCCGCCTTATATTTCGTTAAATTATCAAGTTTACGTAACAAGTGCAAGCGAAATCCTAATTGACTGCCATGTTGGAAACTTCCTCAATCTTTCCGATATAGGTCAGACGTCTAAATATGGGTGTCATGACCAAATATGGAAATTGTAGTAAACATGACCGCATCAGTAGTAATACTATATTTGGCCGTGAAGGCCATATAAGGAAACGGATAACATCACGCGTGATCTAACATGGCCGTCGTTTCTTTTTTTAGAGTTTTTAGTAAGGATTTGTTATTTTAACGATGAACGAATATGCAATATTTTGATAACATTATAATCATATGAAGCGTGAATCAGATATATTATTACTGATTAGCACTTTTGATTATCCTCAGTTAGTTGGAACAGGACCGCTTCATAGCTCTGACCACGCAATATATAATTGTAAACAGGGACGTAAATGTCACCAATTTTAGCCAATCACAGGACAATATTTCCGTGTAAAGGGTTAATCCAGCGACAGTTCCAAGAGTAAATACGAAGTTTTAGAAGGATACTTAGTTCTAACTAAGAATAAGATTATATCCAATGACGTTTGAGTGAACTTGAGTCCGTGGTAATGGATTTTATTTGCAGTTTGTTTAGTATTACTAGAAGGTGACGTTATGTCTCGTTTATGAATATCTGAGCTCATTAACTGAAGTATTTTTACCGGAAGTTGCGTGTAGCATGCATGACCTACAGTCAAGTAGCAGTTCCCGATTGAGATAAACAGGGTGCATTTTCAATAAGAATACGACGTTGTGATAAGATCATATGTTCTATAAAGAAAAGGAATGATATTTACAAGCCATTCAAGTGCATTTTAGTCCAAAGTTACGCATAATAAAGACCGTAGGTCCGGTATATGATTCAATTTAGTACCAGTGATTATCGCTAGAGGCCGTCTGTGTGAAATGAACATTTATGAATATCTGAGCTCATTAACTAAAGTAATACCAATAGCTGGCGGCTAACGCCTTAGCTAAAAACCACTTTGGTAATTGCATCACCACATGTACAACTAACGAATTGAAATAATATGATCACCTATAAACATATACACTAGTTTTAGCGTAATGATTGCATTCAATATTTATGTTTTTGTATGAACATTTTTATTTCATATATTTAAGAAATTTTGTTTTCTGATTTCAGGTCCAATGGTAAGCATTTGTGATCACCAGTGAAATGATGGTTTGTATACGTGTAGTCATCTACATATCACCCATCCTCGCCTCATCAACAAGGTGGGCCACGCACACTGAGCCTTCAATTTTGCTACGACATATTCCAGGTTTGTAGAGAGCGAAAGTGAGCGTAACCCCTGTACATATCGAGGATGAATATCACCTGCCCAAGCCACTTCAAGTCCAATCGAAATCCTTGCCTACAGATCTAGTGATGTACATTAAGACATAATTCATAATAGGAGATGTTATAAGATATCTGTAAAGCACAATTGTTATTGTGGTTTTCCTACATAAAGCATTGCAAATTATGTGCATCCTTCTGTACTAACCGATCGATGACAGAGTCAAACAGAACAAGAGGCCCAATGGGCCTGCATCGCTCACCTGGTATTAATCTAACAATTGCAACTTTTAAAAGAGGACTAAAATAAAGCTAAAGGCAAAATATCAGCGTCTTGACTTAAAGTTTAAAGTAATTCTGAAAAAATGGGCAAAGGTCATTCATTTGAACAAACTTGGTAGCCCTTCATCAAAGCATGTTACTGGCCAAATATCATCACCCTAGGCGTCTTGGTTATTCAGAAGAAGTCGTTTAAAAGTTTTACACATATTTGACCCCAGTGACCTTGAATATAAATCAAGGTCATTTATTTGAAAAAACTTGGTAGCCCTTCGTCCCAGCATGTAACTGGCCAAATAGCAACACCCTAGACCTCTCGGTTATTCAGAAGAAGTCGTTTAAAGGTTTTTAAACATATTTGACCCCAGTGACCTTGAATATAAAGCAAGGTCATTTATTTGAACAAACTTGGTAGCCCTTCATTCCAGCATGTTACTGGCCAAATATCATCACCCTAGGCCTCTTGGTTATTCAAAAGAGGTTGTTTAAAGGATTTTAACATATTTGACCCCTGTGACCTTGAATATAAGGCAAGGTCATTTATTTGAACAAACTTGGTAGCCCTTCATCCAAGCATGTTACTGGCCAAATAACATCCTAGGCCTCTTGGTTATTCAGAAGAAGTTGTTTACAGATTTTAACATATTTGACCCCTGTGACCTTGAAAATTGATGAAGGTCATTTATTTGAACAAACTTGGTAGCGCTTCATCCAAGCATGCTTCTGGCCAAATATCATCACCCTCGGCCTTTTGGTTACTGAGAAGTAGTTGCTTAAAGTAAAAGGTTGACGCCGGACGGACGCCGGACCATGCCATAAGCTCACTTGGCCCTTCGGGCCAGGTGAGCTAAAAATGATGTAAGTTATATGTTGAGACCCATCATCACAAACTGTAAAGCAGGTATCGTATAACTGGAAAGTGTTGGCGATGTAATCGTAGGTACTAGTTATATTTTTAGCCCACCATCGCCTGATGGTGGGCTATTCAAATCACCCTGCGTCCGTGGTCCGTCCTTAAACAATTCTTGTTTTCGGTATTTTTCAAGAAGTACCAGAGGGATCTTTCTCATATTTCATATGTAGATTTCCCTTGGTCCCTAGCTGTGCAGGGCAACTTTTGAGACTGATCGGATAACCAACATGGCCGATAGGCGGCCATTTTGGATTTTGATAGTGAAAGTTGGTTATTGTTATTTCTCTGGAAGTACCAGAGGTATCTCTCAAATTTTGCCATCTATGATTTTTGACATTGGAGGTTTGTTAGTACTATTTCTCATGAATAACTTGATGGATCTATCTCAAATTTGATATGAAGGTTCCCCTGATCCCTCGTTGTGTATGTTATATTTTGACACTGATCATAAAACCAAAATGACTAAAGGAAGAACTAAACAGATCTTTCTCATATTGCAGTGATTGATTCTATTTCTTTTACGTTAAGTATTGTACTAGTAAATATGTGAAATGACACTCACTTTGAAGGTTGGCTTTCATACACATCAGTATTAAGTTAAGATCAAAAGTTACCTCAAGGTACATTAACTGTTAACATGACTCGATCAAACAGATTAGAGGAAAGAAGAGAAAAGATCAAACTGACAAAGAACTAATGAAGATGGTACAAGGGTGGGCGCCAAGATCCCTCTGGGATCTCTTGTTAATTATTGCAATGGAAAATGATATATCATGCTATAATTTAAAAATACTGGTTATGTAATATAAAGTAATACATAAGCAGGAAATTTGAAATGGAATAGGATTTAGGCGGATATATCTGTTGGTTCAATCAGGTTACATATTAATTACAGCGATATAAGGAAATCATTCTTAAACAGTAGCACACATTCATTTATGGACCCTGCAGGTAGGGCGTAAGAATTGCACCTGCTGCCCCCAATTGCATGATCGTAAGAGGCGACTAAATTTGGGACCTTATCTCTTCTCTCCTTTCTAAATAACTTTCTTCTTCCTAATGTCTCCCTTGACAATGCCTCACTTTTGGCCATTTGTTGAGCGTTCGCCCCTGTGAGGAAGGCTTTGGGTTCTGTCCCCTGGCCGAGACATACCAAAGTCTTTAAAAATGG
>NW_018408703.1:55510-154559 GCF_002113885.1 Mizuhopecten yessoensis
AAAAAAAAAAAAAAAAAAAAAAAAAAGAGAAAATGTTCAACTGCAAAACAACTAAATCGTGTTTCAAGATTAAGTTCTCTTTTACTTTTGAGCCTGCTTGTATGCATTATATTTGAAACTTTTCAGCAGGTTTGATACGACAAACATGTATTGTTTGCCAGAACGGGTGATAGCTTCTATCCTATTTCACCTGGAGTAACCAGATTTGGTTTGCAAGGACATCTTTGATTGGCAAGGTGCAAGAGGCTGGTCACTATATCCTCACTGTGATGGTGATCTTTTGATGATTGCATGCACAAACACATGAATTTTCTAACATTTGGTTTTCTTTCAATGACTAAACATGTGTGCATTCTGACCTGAACATCAAGTTGTAAAACATTTTAATGTTTTTGTGTTTTTGATTCGACCTCTGAATCATAGAAAGATCACCAAATGCTATATTTATCTGTTGGTGCATGCTTTTGTCAATTGATCACCAAACAGTGGTTTTGAAATTTACCTATTGATATTTAAACTTCCACTTTGACCTCTTAATTTTAGATTATATTTTCCTTGTCAGTCTATTCATTTGTATATTCAGTTTGTTCAAATGAATGACCTTGACCTTCTTTCAACCTAATGTCCTTGTTTGACATTCAAGGTCACAGGTTTCATATATTTAAATCTTTTAATATGTTCTTATGAATCAAACATTGATATTCTGCCTGATTGCAAGTGTGATATTAATACCAGGTGAGCGATGCAGGCCCATTGGGCCTCTTGTTTGAAATTTGATATAATGATACACTGTGATATGTATACATGCAGTCATACAGCATAAACATCAAACAACTAGTGGCTTCCTGGGATGAAGATTGACAAAATGAAATTATCTTCACCTACTTTTATGTCACAAAACTGTTTATTAAAATGTCTTATGAAGAAAATACATTGAACAATGATATTTGGCCAGTCTTAGCATGCTTGGATTAAGGGCTAGGTTTGTTCAAATTGTTACAACTTTGGTCAGCTTTCAAGGTCACTGGGGTTAGGTGTTTTAATGGCAATGATAAATATTTGATGGGGTAGATAAGTTGTTTATGGGGCTGGATATTGAGTTGTTTTTTTTTATATATATATATATAAGTACTTCATGGGGATAGATAGGTGTTTGTTGGGGGTAGCTAAACATTTTATGGAGGTAGATAGATAATTTATGATTGATTGGTATTTCATGAGAGTAGATCAGAATTTACTTTGAATTCCTAGATGCAAGATTAGTAACAGTTGAACGATACAGACCCATCAGGCCTTTTGTTTATTTTGTTAGAATATAATTGATATATCAAACAAACTATACATACAACACACACGATAGAAACCATCCTAATTAAGTAGAAAATGAGACTTTACTTTTGCTGTTGGTCACTCAAATATTACATTAACTGTGGTAGAGGGTTAGAATTAGGTCACTATGACCTATGACTTGACCTTTGACATTCACTTTTGAAAAGGTTTGTCCAGGACATATCTTCTATACTATTTCACCCGTAGTAACCAGATTTGGTTTGCAAGGACATCTTGGTATGGCAAGGTGCACAGTGCAAGAATTAGGTCACTGTGACCTATGACTTGACCTTTGACATTCACTTTTGAAAAGGTTTGTCCAGGGCAAAGCTTCTATCCTATTTCACCTGGAGTAACCAGATTTGGTTTGCAAGGACATCTTTGAATGGCAAGGTGCAAGAAGCTGGTCACTATATCCTCACTGTGACACGTGAAGCGGGAGGTCAGCGCCATTTTGTTTCTCTCCCATCATCATCAACACTACCTCCATATGATAATGAGGCTGTGGACGAGATCTCCATGGGATTTCGCGAGAGTAGACCAGCCAAGATGGCGGCGCCCAGTGCGACCAACACGTCGAGTGAACAAGACACTATTCGGGCATTATTGAACCAAAACAGACGTCTGATGTCTGCGTTATCGGAAAATAACGATGAATTTGAGAATTATGAGAACATCGTGCCTGATCATGATATCAGTATGGATGATGAATCACCAGAATCGGTACACGTTTTCACAGATGATTTGGACGGTTTAGTAAATTCGGCTGTGTCGCCAGACGAGGACTTGTTGGAGTCTCTCCAAGGTTTCCTTACTACTCAGGATAAGCGTGGGCCAGCTCTAAGCCCTGGACTAGCAAAGGTAATAAATGGTTCGTTCCAGACAAGAGTGCCTGAAGAAAAGACCAAACCTCTGATGGGACAATATTTCCGGCCGGAAAATTGTGACAATTTTGTAGTTCCGCGAGTGAACACAGAGGTGTGGCCGACTCTGCGAAAGAGTACAAAGGACACAGATGCCAAACTACAAAGATCTCAAAACATTCTGCTGAAAGCAGTTTATTTTTGTTGCTGTGAGGCAACCCTATTTTTTTTGCAACAGCAGGTTTTTTTACTGAGCACATTGGTAGGTTCAGGTTTGCTTTGTGTTCATTGACTGATACACACAACTTCATAAAGATAGGATAAACATGAAAATAGATTGAATGTGACAGTTAGTTTGCAGTCCAGATGGAAAATTTGACAAGTTGCACAGTGTAAGATGGAGAACAAGTCGTGGTCTGACTTTGAACTTAAGTATAATAAGTATGTGGGTAGGTTATGCGGCATGGACATGCATATATTGGCCCTTCTGATTTGATGATTTCAATGTTCATGCATGGTACCCAGTGCGGAGGGATGGACATGCCACAGAATGCACGGAGGAATGGACCAAAACTGTCTACAGACAAACGTTGTTATCCAATCAAGTTGCTTTCTGTGCTAAATACTGATTTGTGAATCCATGTTTGTAACATGAATTAGGTTATTTGGAATTTATTGTATTGTTGTCAGTTTCTGAAAAATGAATTAATAAATAATACATCAGTGTTGAGTTTTCATTGTATATATTCCAATGTATTTCTGTTTTCATCACCAGTAATTATATAGGTATGGGTAAGGTTGTACTGGTGATACCAACCCATGTGGAACATGGTAGTTGTCCTTAAGAAATACAAATGCAGTTATATCAGTCTAGTTTTGAGTGTGTGTGTGTGTGTGTATAATAAAGGGGTGCATGAAAACTTCATAAGGAAAAGATGGATGAAATTTAGAAAATATTTGTTTTGCCCATTCGATGCTTAATTTGTGAATATTGAAAATTAGAAGCACAGTATTAATAATGTAGCTTTGTCATAAAATATCCCATCATGGGGAGGGAGTTTTCCATTGTGCTGTGATGTCATACCTGTTATGTTAAAACATTGTTGCTAGTCTACACTAATTTTGCTTGCAGAAGAAACTGCCCTAAATGTGGTATATTTTAGAAATTTAGGTTTTGTTGTAATTGCTTTTTTCAGAAATGCCTCGAAAGAGCAAAAGGTCGAGAGCTTCCACTGAGCGGAATAAGCTGAACACCATAGAAACACCATCTCAGGTCAGTGACAAACCAGTAGGTAACCATGGGTTGTCACCTACAGGCCTAGGAGAGCCTTCCCTTAGCTTGCGGGGACAATATTCGTGTGACCAAACAGTAGGTGACCATGGGTCGTCATCTACAGGCCTAGGAGAGCCTTCCCCTCTCGTTGCGGGAAAACCTCTAAACGCCTTGAGGTTTGATCAACCTCGAGGAAGTCTGTGTTTCCAGAACCAGGGTATCTTACCGCAGTCGGACTCGCCACCGTGCGTTTGTACAGCACCGACTGTACCTTCACCGCCTTGTGATGCAGCACAGACGCAGCCAACTGACTCTGAAACAGTTTGTACACCACCGAGTGTACCATCGCCACCGTGTGATGCAGTTGGTCAGAACACTAAAAAAGATCAAGAACTCCATTACGAACCACAAAATGAACCACATTACGAACCAAATAAACGAACTGATTACAAACTCCAGCTACGCATAGCAAAGGGCCTGAAATGTAAGACTGAAACTAAATTGTCAAACAAAAGAGTACAACACTGTTAAGTAGACAAAGTGTTTGGCACAAACGCAGATAAAGAAAAGACTAAAGGACTCACACAACTAAATCATTTACTATATGTTATTACCAAACATTTTAGCTAATAACTTTAAATATTTGAAGTTCAACACCAGTGACAACTGTCTAGATTCATAAATACATACCTTGCAAAGGTTACAAAACGACTTTTTTGATAGGTTTAGTGGCATATTAGAGTGTCACAGCGTCCAGAGGTTGACAATTACAACCGGAAGTTTACAAGCATAACCGGTGACCCAAAACAGAAACGCCCCATACATTTTGCCCCTGTGCAAATCCGCACACAGACATGGAAATATATATTAAAAGTATACATTTATCTAAAGTTAAATACCTGAACATTTCATTTATCTAAACATCTGTCATCACTTCCTTATTAAACTCCCTCAGTGGCCCAGTAATTAGCCGGAACTAATTTTAGATAGGGACTACAAACGTATAAAACACTTGCTGATTGGCTGATTTAGTTGTGCGAGTCCTTAAAGGAACCTTCAATTTTTTGAAAGTTATTTTCTGAACGTATATTCAACACCAAGTAAAATTGTGAAGTATGGTGGGTATAACACCATCGGTTATGGAGATATGGCAAGTTATGTCCCCTGGTGTCCCAATGCTCCTTACAGTCTGAAGCAAAACATTTTCAATTTAGGTACAGGTAATTAACCTGTCATAGATCAACTAATTTATCCTTATAGACCTTCATATTTTGCATGTATATAAAATACACATTTACCTCATGGACTGTGGTCTTCAAATTGAAATAAATCAACTGCTGTGTTTTATACAGAATTTTAACTAATTGATTTGTTTATTTAATGAAATTTTGTTAAAAAAGCATAATTTGACAATCTTTCAGTGTACAATATTTTTCAGGATTTCTAACAGGACCTTGGCCATAAATGGTTATTTGACATGTACCTACACTGATTAGCTGCTACTTAGACAAGCTTAGTGACAGGCCCTCGAACACCCCTGGGGAGCCACCACCACTGGGAGAGCTATGGGGCTAGAGGAAAGATAATGCCATAAACTGTCAATTGTCTGTGTAAACAATCAACAATAACACACTGTCCCATCAGCACAGATGAATATCTAGTAGTATATAATGACAAAACATCTCAACACCCACTATTCATTTCAAAAATGGGGAGAAAGCAGGCTAAAATTTCCAAAACAAATGGATTTCAGAGAGGGCATGTTCCACACAACAAGGGAAAGACACAGACACCAGTTTCCACACCATTGCCAGGACCAATCAACAGGTTACCCCAGGATGTATTTGAATCCAGGGTACAAACTGACAGCAGGGGAAGAATGGCAATATCTAATGCTGAGGGCTTGCCGTCCAACATGAAACTTCTACGTCCCAAACCAACAAAGGCAGCTATAGATTCCTGCATGGATTCTGAAGTACAGCACCCGAACAGCTACACATACAAGCTATACCGGCCCATAGCTTTGGAGAAGTTATGGAATGCAGCAATCCGTCTGCACAACCGTCAGCACAAGCACTGCACAGGCTATCTAAGGTTTGACTCAAAGAACTCAAGACAGTGGGGCTGGGGATGGACGGAGCAGCTTTACTGCGAAACATGCAGATATGTAAGTGAAAGCTGCAAGATGTATGAGGACGAAAAGACGGACAACGACACCCCTAAGAGAGGCCGGAGACGGACTCAGCTGAACTTGGGTATACAAACAGCACTCATGGCTGCATCAGCATCCAATTCAGCAATGATTGAAATATGCCTGAGTGCCAACATCATCCCCCCTCTTACACTGGATTACAGAAAACAGCCAATCATGTTGGGGAGAAAATTGTCACTATGAGCAAGGCCAGTATGGAAAGTCTGAGAGAGAAAATTGTTGCAGATAATACAACTTGTGGACTGGAGAAGCCAGACCTCATCAATGCAGAGATGGATACCCTGTGCGAACAAATGACATCGGATAAGAAAATCCCAAGTGTGTTCACAGGCAGCAAACTGTGCAAGCGTGCTGAGTATTTGAGAAGGTGTGGGGTACAGGTCACCTGTCCTAACCACACAGGCATTTGTACAGCTAATGTGGCTGAGGATGCTGCCATAGGGAATGAGGAAGCCTGGGCCACAATTGTTGGAGAGGAGATTGCAGACACTCTTAAAATCAACTACCTCACCACAGATGGAGACAGTAAAACACACACCGGTATGAAGAAGTCTCACCCGGCATGTAAAAATTTGAAAGATCCTCGACACCTGGTGAAATCAGTGAAGAGAGAGTTTTGGAAGAGCACATTCAGTGCTGACCTGTTCCAGAAATTCCGAGGTCTACCATATGGAACGCTGAAGTCACGACTGGCCACTGATGTAAGAAACAGGTGTGTTACCGAGCTGGAAAGGGCACACATTGTTCACAAAGGAAACCTTGACCAGATAAAGAAGAATATGCCAATGACCATAGAGGCCATGATACAGTGCTACAAAGGAAACTGTGCAGAAATGTGTGCTGAGTTCAGTTATTGCTGTCAAGGATTACCAGACAACCACTGGAGCAAGACATTTCTGCCACAGGGGATAGTGCTATGCCTCAGTGCTAAAGATGAACATCATTTTAAACAATGTGTGCTAAAGTACCTCAGCACCGAGTGTCTGGACAGCACCAAACTACTAACAAGCACTCAGAAGTGTGAATCTTTTAACAGAGTGCTTCAGAAAACAAACCCGAAGATGATGACTTGTTACCGCAACTTTCCAGCCAGAATTCACACTGCTATTCATCTGTGCAACTTTGGCATAGCGGACTCTACAGTGCTGAGGCTACGTGCAGTCGGTAGTCCTTTGGTGAGTGGCTCGCGTGTAGTCAGTCGCATCACAAACCTGCGAAAGAGACAATTATACCATCAGCAACGTCAAAGGAATATCATGTTCAAACTAAAAAGAGGATATCATAGAATCAGACGGTATCGCATGCATGCAAAGGCGCGTGTTCCCACAGTAACATATAAATCCGGAGTGGACGACCCAAAGACTATATGCTAAGAAGATGTGCTAAAAACAGACTGTGCCAAAAAAAAATCTGATGAGAAAATATGTGTTAAGATGACTGTGCTTTTGAAAATGTGTTTATTTGTGTGCTTTTTTTGAATTTCAATGTAAATAACTGTTTAATTATTAAATTTTAAAACTTACTTTAATTGTTGGTTATTTCTACTAGTCAAAAAAGATACAATTTGGATGAGGGTCATGACCTAAACAAGTCTGAGGCAGCCTCAGCTTGCAGGATTGTCTGCTATTATTGATGTAACCTGGCTCAAGATTCAGGTGTTCAAACTTGGTACAGAGGCCATTATGGCACAAATGAGACACCTGCAATGTACAAGGCAAGGTAAATTGTCTTGTAGAAATCATATACTGTAATCTATGGACATATATTGTCCGAGACCTGGTGCAGCCAGGAAACTTAACACGGACAAGTCCATAATCACCNTAGAAATCATATACTGTAATCTATGGATATATATTGTCCGAGACCTGGTGCAGCCAGGAAACTTAACACGGACAAGTCCATAATCACCCCTCGAACCACCCCTGGCTCCGAGCCATACTACACAGCCTGTAGCGGGTGTAATTTCAGATTTTTTTGCTAATTTTGCCTGATAAAGTCCTAGCCAATAGTTAAGAGACATGATGACAGAACTGTCATTCGAAAATTAGGTCATAAACAACAGAGAATCAAGGAAAGGTGAGGGTCACCTGAGCACGTGCTATGCATACTTAAAGGACTCACACAACTAAATCATTTACCATATGTTATTACCAAACATTTTAGCTAATAACTTTAATATTTGAAGTTCAACACCAGTGACAACTGTCTAGATTCATAAATACATACCTTGCAAAGGTTACAAAACGACTTTTTTGATAGGTTTAGTGGCATATTAGAGTGTCACAGCGTCCAGAAGTTGACAACCGGAAGTTTACAAGCATAACCGGTGACCCAAAACAGAAACGCCCCCATACATTTTGCCCCTGTGCAAATCCGCACACAGACATGGAAATATATCAAAAGTATACATTTTTCAAAAGTTAAATACCTGAACATTTCATTTATCTAAAAATCTGTCATCAGTTCCTTATTAAACTCCCTCAGTGGCCCAGTAACTAGCCGGAACTAATTTTAGATAGGGACTACAAACGTATGAAACACTTGCTGATTGGCTGATTTAGTTGTGCGAGTCCTAAACAAAAGACAAAAGCAGAGAAAAGTAATGTCCATAAAAAGTCAAAAATGAAGGTACAACACCTATCAACAGAAATGAAAAACAAAATAGATCAAAGATTAAATGAACTAGAAAATACTGTCGAGGTAAATAGTGCAACTTTTTCTACCATCAGAAGCTCAGAGGAAATGACTTGTGGAGGTAAAAGGGCTAAAAAACAGAGAGCAGCAATGAACAAGAATAAAACTCCAGATGTAATTTATGAAGGAGATCAGGGCCATCTGTTTTCACATTCAATGAATTATCTCATGGTACACAACAGAGACTAGCAAACAAATTGGGAATAAATGACACAATCACTGAATCGAGGACATCCACAGTTAGTCAGCCACTTGGGAAACCATTTCAAACAAAATGTATTGAAGGAGATGGAAACTGCTTTTTCCGCGCTGTATCATTTGGTTTGGTTTTATTTTGTTTAACGTCCTATTAACAGCTAAGGTCATTTAAGGACGGCCTCCCCTGTGTGCAAGATGCATGCGCTGTATCATATAATGTATGTGGTGATGAAGGAAACCATAGAAAGCTTCGCTGTGCAATAGTGAACCATATGCTGAAGAATGCAGACAAATATGTGAGCCATCTAAGATCCAGTTATAGATCTGTAAGTGAATGGGTAGAAAAGAGACACATGTTCAAAGCTGGAAAATGGGCTACTGAAGTAGAAATATTGGCTGCTGCTGATTTACTTTGTACCGATATATATCTATCTATGAGGAGAACATGGCTTCATGGCACACATTTTCTGCAACACAAGTGGACAAAAATACCTCAGTAGAACATGAAGCAATCTACCTTATACAAAGATTTCAAGCACATTATGATGTAGTGGTTTCAGTAGGAGAAATAGCAGAAGATGTGATAACATTTGCGGGAAGTAATAGAGAAAGTGATGACGACAGTTATGATAAAACAGAATATGTTCGTATTTGTACACAAGCGACACACGCAGTTCGTCGTGTACAAGAAAAGTGGAGAACTCTTCAGATAAGGACAAAACAAAAGAAACAGATGTACCTGTAATGATGAAAAAGTGGAAAGAAAGAGATTAGATGGTAATCATAGATGAAAATATTGAAATGAGTGTTGATGTAAACCAAAATGAATCAACCGGAATGGAAAAAGAGATGTATTCAAAGGATACAACGCGATTGCTTATTAAACCTGCTATTCAAGTAGATGAAAGTAAGCAAAATAAGTACATTGAGTCAAGCAGACCACAAAGTATTCATGAGAGCAACAAGATGACAGGTTTAATAGATGTTGTTTAGAAGAAATGTAAATGAGATTCTGTTGCCAATAAATCGACTTGTTCAGGGAAGTTTTCATCAAGGCCATTCACGGTTTATGGAAAATGCTGGTAGACAATGTGTACTGAATACCTTATCGGCTTTTTTACATAGCAAGGAAGAATACATGCACTCATGGACGCTCTCAGATTTAGATCATGTTCTTCAGATTGGAAATGAAATGTATGGGCATCTCAGAAACAGCTCTACCATGGAAAACGATTATGTAGCTATTGGAGAACTGCCGAGAATGATTGAATGTTATGATAAAATGTTTGATCTGCAATTCCAACATTCTATGTCCGGTACACTTGGTGATGCAAACATCGACGATGACGTTTTCCAATTCCACACATTACATGCAGCATTACAAATGGCTCTAGATCAAAGAGAAAGTCATGCAGCCTTTGTAACCTTTCGAGGTAGTACATTTATAATTGTGAAACAGATAGGTAGATATTTTGTGTTTGATTCCCATTCAAGAAATGCAAACGGTGTACAAGTACCAAACGGAACAAGTATTTTTAGGTCACCTGAGCTTTGCTCAAGTGACCTATTCCAATCGCTTTTCGTCCGTCGTCGTCCGTCGTGCGTCGTGCGTAAACTTTTACATTTTCAACTTCTTCTCAAGAACCAGTGGATGGATTTTTTTCAAACTTGGTCAGAATCATCCTTGGTAGATGAGGCTTCAAAATTGTAAAATTGGGATTCCTACCCCAACCCCTGGGGCCAGGGCGGGGCCCCAAAGGGAAAATTAATCAATATTTCAAAAATCTTCTTCTCCAGACTCAGAGGTACTACAGTGATTTTCTCTACGTGGAAAGAAAGATCATCAGGGGCTTTACTTAAATTGTAAATTTCAGGACCCCCGAGCTATCCGTTCTCCCTTGGGGAGGGGGTAAAGTTTACTATAGTTTATATAGGGAAATAACACTTTTGGGTATATTTTGACAACTTTCTGTAGGAAATTATTTTTACTTGGTGAGAATTATCCTTGGAGGTAGATGGTTTCAAATTGTAAAATTGAGATTCCTACCCCGACCCCTGGGGCCAGGGCGGGGCCCCAAAGGGAAAATTAATCAATATTTCAAAAATCTTCTTCTCCAGACTCAGAGGTACTACAGTGATTTTCTCTACGTGGAAAGAAAGATCATCAGGGGCTTTACTTAAATTGTAAATTTCAGGACCCCCGAGCTATCCGTTCTCCCTTGGGGAGGGGGTAAAGTTTACTATAGTTTATATAGGGAAATAACACTTTTGGGTATATTTTGACAACTTTCTGTAGGAAATTATTTTTACTTGGTGAGAATTATCCTTGGAGGTAGATGGTTTCAAATTGTAAAATTGAGATTCCTACCCCGACCCCTGGGGCCAGGGCGGGGCCCCAAAGGGAAAATTAATCAATATTTCAAAAATCTTCTTCTCCAGACTCAGAGGTACTACAGTGATTTTCTTTACGTGGAAAGAAAGATCATCAGGGGCTTTATTTAAATTGAAAATATCAGGACCCCGAGCTATCCGTTCTCCCTTGGGGAGGGGTTAACGTTTAATATAGTTTATATAGGGAAATAACACTTTTCGGTATATATTTTATATATTTTCAGCAGAAAATTGCTCAAACTTAGTCAGAATCATCTTGGGTAAATGAGTTTTACTTTGTAAAATTAGGATTCCTGCCCCATCCCCAGGGGCTAGAGCGGGGCCCAAAGGAAACATTTACCAATATTTTCAAATTCTTATCCATTGATGACATGACAAGTATTGAATTTCACTTAGTTTACATGCTTATTTCCACATCACATCTAAACAATAAAATAAAGCTACCAGTATCTATGATATAACTCAGGTGACCGCTAAGGCCCTTGGGCCTCTTGTGTTAAATTTTGACAGTATAGATGGTGTACATACACATTGCCTGAATTTAGCAACATCAATGTATTACATGCCAACAGATCAGTTTGAAGTAACAGCAGTTTCTGTTTCTGTTCAAAGTGAAATGCTTACACAGAACTGGACAAATTGTGAGAACTTGGAGGGAAACATTTCAATTGATCATGTAGATGATATACATACACGTATGGTGGCAGAAAGTGAATGTAACCAGTGACATAGATTTGCAAATTATTTCAGATATGGGAACACAAAATTCTGATAAATGTACAATGTGTTGCGAAACAGAATCATTGAAAGAACTCCAAATTGATGAAGGGAAGCCCGGGATTGACAGACAAGCTGTAGTGAATAATTCAAAGAACAGTGATTGTTGCAGCTCAATACAAATATTGAAAAGTCTTGACAACGACAGTGCAGGTTGTGATAGAAAGAGGAAACGGAGACCAAAAACGTATAATGTTAGAAGGAAACTTCAGAAAGAGTTTATGAGAAAATCACGATTGGGAAAATCTGGTTTAAATGAAAATTCAGAAAGTAATGAAAACAAAACAGGAATATTAAGCACTGAAAACAATGTTACATGTCAGAAAGCAAGAGCAGCAGATAAATTTGTTTGTTTGTTTGATTTTGTTTAACGTCCTATTAACAGCTAAGGTCATTTAAGGATGGCCTCCCCTGGGTGCAAGATGCATGCGTGTAGTGTATGTGTGTGTATATTGGGAGGCTGCGATATGTTCGTGTTTGTCTCCTTGTGATAGCGCGAAACTGATGCCGACTTTATAGTGCTACCTCACTGAAACATTCTGCCGAAGACACCCAGCAGGACGCCCCACCCGGTCACATTATACTGACAACGGGCGAACCAGTCGTCCCACTCCTAATTTGCTGAGCGTTAAGCAGGAGTAGAAACTACCATTTTTAAAGACTTTGGTATGTCGCGGCCAGGGGACAGAACCCAAAGCCTTCCTCACAGGGGCGAACGCTCAACAAATGGCCAAAAGTGAGGCATTGTCAAGGGAGACATTAGGAAGAAGAAAGTTATTTAGAAAGGAGAGAAGAGATAAGGTCCCAAATTTAGTCGCCTCTTACGATCATGCAATTGGGGGCAGCAGGTACAATTCTTACGCCCTACCTGCAGGGACACAGCAGATAAAGAAAGGTACCACATGAATGAAAAGCGAAGGGAAAACTTGAAAAATTCTTCGTCTTTAAAATACCGAAAAAATGATGGTCAAAGGGAAGCTTTAAAAGAAGCTAGTCAAAAAAAAAATACACCATTAATCAAAAGATAATGGGCTCGATAAAACGGTAGAAAGAGAACATATAACATAGAGAAAGTGTAAAGCAAACTTCAAAGAGAAAATATGAACAGGATGACGAGCATAGAGAAAGCGTAAAGCAAGCTTCAAGGAGAAAATATGAACGGGATGATGAACATAGAGAAAGCGTAAAGCAAGCTTCAAAGAGAAAATATGAACGGGATGATGAACATAGAGAAAGCGTAGAGAAAGCGTAAAGCAAGCTTCAAAGAGAAAATATGAACGGGATGAGGAACATAGGGAATTGAAAAGAAAATATTCAAAAAGGAAATATGAAAATAATGAGGAATACCAAGAAAAAATTAAAAAGAGAGTGATGGTTGCAAGGAAATTAAATGATGAGCAAAAACATAATATGGAATTTGTGACAGCACATTTCTTGAAAGTGATAATTGAATACCCTGATCATGTATGTTCAGTTTGTTGCAAATTGTTATTCCGTAAGCAAGTGGTGGGCTGTAATATGGAGACATGATAAATATATAAACCCCTGTTCTGAGACTGATACACATAACTGCTCAAGTAGATGTAAACTATGGATTTGTCATACATGTCACAGAGGCTAAAATGAACAAACTTGAACTGAAATTAATTCCAGATGAACTCAAGTTTCTGAATGCAGTTGAAAGGCATTTGATCTCAATCGTTATTCCATTCATGAAAATGTTACCATTGCCAAAAGGCGGCCAGTATGGAGTTCACTGACCTGTCGTATGTGTACCGACAAATGTTAATCAATCCATGCCACTAGATACATGTCTCCAACCTACAGACATAGGCCAGGAAGTTTTAGATCAATATTTTGATAAGTTTTTTTCTGTTGCACCATGTGAGAAAAATAATCCGATTAGTATTCCAATTGAAAAGGGCATTGAAGCAAAGGCATTTCCTGTACTATTCCCCGACGGTGAGAATGTCCTTAGTGATGAACGTGACACTGCAATAACATTATGTAGATATTTACACAATATATTGATGAATGATGACAACAGGTTTGCAGAAGATACAAATTTCCGATTTTTCGCCCAATACATATTTGAACTACAGCAAGTAATATCAAGTGTGTCGATAGCTTTGAGAAAAGGTGAAAAGATTGGAAAAGATGGGAAACACATAACTGCAAACATGTTGCAAGATGAAGAGCTTGTCAAAGATATTTTCAAAAATGATGACGGGTACAAATTTCTAAAACCTATCAGAGGCACTCCCCCACATTGGCAAGCTACACAGAAAGATCTGTTTGCAATGCTGCGACAACTTGGGCTTCCAACCTGGTTTTGTTCGTTTTCATCAGCTGAAATGAGGTGGAAAGACATCATAGACGCTATTCTCATGCAACAAAACGACAAGAGAAATGTGAATGCTCTTGACTGGAAATCAAAAAACGACATTTTAAAAAGCAATCTTGTAACTGTTGCTAGAATGTTTGATCACAGCCAATTGGTAAAGTCAAAGATTACTTCTACAGAGTTGAGTTTCAACAAAGAGGATCACCTTATACACGCTGCTTATTCTGGATAGAAGATGCTCCAAAATTAGACACGGATGATGACAGAGATAATTTTCCTAGACCACCATCTGAGAAAACATTTATTTCACGCCCAACAAATGAAAAGGTAGACGAGAACATGTCAGAAGTAGAAAACGAGCGCGGTATGAGCAGTGCAGAAGCTAAGGAAAATTTAAATAGTGTTTGGGATGAAATGTCTAATGGAAATAGCGAGTCAACAACTCAAGAAATATTTCAGAAACTAGGATTGGCACAAAATATTCTTGAAGAGGCTTGTAACACCCTAACCAAAAGGACAAGTGTAACATTAAAAAGGAACCCAGACAGTGTATGGATCAATCAGTACAATCCGCACCTGCTGCGTTGTTGGAATGCAAACATGGACATACAATATGTAACAGATGCGTATGCTTGTGTGGTTTACATAGTTTCCTACATATCAAAAGCAGAAAGAGCTAAGTCAAGTTATAGAACATGCTCAAACAGAAGCTAGAGATGGAAATACAGATGCTGAACAAGCTATGAAAAAACTTGGAAGTGCATATCTCCACCACAGAGATTCAGTGCTCAAGAGGCGACATATAGAGTGTGTAATCTAAGGTTGAAAGAAAGTTCTAGAAAGGTACAGTTTATTCCTGTTGGAGACAATCCTGTTTGAATGAGTTTGCCATTGTCTGTTATACGACAGAAATCCAAAAATGATGAGAACGATATCTGGATGACAAGTTTGGTAGACTAGTACAAGGCTAGGCCTGAAACTGAAGAATTTGAGGAAATGTGTTTTGCAACTTTTTGTTCAGAATACAGAGTGCTGGCATCCAGTGAGGCTTCAAGGGCAAAGCATCAAACTAATGTATATGCATTGCAAAATGATTTAGGTTTCATTATGAAAAGAACACGTACAGATGGAGCTGTAGTGCGATACCCTCGATTTTCTGTGACACGAACCCCTGAAAAATATTATCAAAGCATGTGGCAACTTTTCCTACCATATCGGACAGATAATAAGCTGAAACCTAACACATTTGAAAAATATGAAGAATTCTATAAGAAAGGCTGTGTGAAATATAAGACACAAACGTTGTTGAAGGAAGTGATGGAAATTGTCGAAAGCAATCGCTTAATATATGAAAAGGATATTGAAGTTCTTTCAGATGCACAAAAAGTATTTGAGGAATGTGGTTTACAAGAAGATGCATGTGCACAGATATGTCCCGAAACAGAACGTGAACGTATTGAATGCGAAGTGCAGGCGAAATTGATGAGGAACCAGGCGGAATTCCAGATTTATTAACAAATGACAAAAAAAGCAACATTGAAATTTGCCCGACTATTGTTTCAAAAGAAGAAGGTGTTGCATTATTACCATCAATGAATGAGAAACAGAGCGAGGTATTTTACAAGATAAGAATATGGTGCTTAGACAAAATACATGGAAAAGACCCGGATTCGTTCCAGCTATTTTTGACTGGTGGTGCTGGTACAGGAAAATCACATCTGATCAAAACAGTGTTTTATGAGTTAACAAGACTGTTTGCACCAACATTGGCAAACCCTGATGATACTTCAGTATTACTGGTTGCTCCAACTGGTGTTGCAGCTTTCAATATAGGAGGCTCTACTATTCACAATGCGTTATCAATACCAATAGATGCAACATTAACATATCAACCACTAGGTGATGAGAACATCAATTCTTTGCGCGCAAAACTAGGTCAATTACAATTGCTTATTATTGACGAAATATCGATGGTCGACAAAAAATGCTTACATATATCCATGGAAGATTGAGACAAATCAAGCAGACTGGTGATCATACTCCGTTTGGTAATGTTAGTATACTTGCTGTTGGAGACTTCTATCAACTTCCCCCTGTTTGCCAAAGAAGTCTATTATGATTTATGGAATGACAATTTTGTGTTGTACAGCTAGATGAAATTATGCGTCAAAAAGAAGACAAGCAGTTTGCAGACGCACTTAATCGATGCAGAATAAAATCTAAAAAAGACCATTTACCCCAAAATGACAACAGTTTGCTATCTGGTAGAGAAACTGGGGAGTAAATTGATGCTCTGCACATCTTTTCACGCAATTATCAAGTAGATGAACATAATTTGAAGGCATTACATTCAATGTGTGAAGAACCTATATGTATTGAAGCAGAAAATTGGACGAAAGATGAACGTAGTGGAAAAATGGCGCAACATGTCTCTGCTCCTGGAAACAAAGGACCTGTTCTCTTCAACAATCACTATGGCTGGCTGTAGGAGCACGTGTTATGCTTACAAAAAATGTAGATGTTACAGATGGACTAGTGAATGGGGCATTTGGTATTGTTCCGAAATTGGTGACTGAAACTTCTGATTAACAATCTAAATAGCCTATATTTTTGACAATAAAAAAGTGGGATAAAAACGGGTGAAAAAAGTTGGCAATGAAATGAGAGTTATGTTAGAACGCCATGAAGAAGGTAGTGGTCGAAATAAAAGGACCATAAGAAGGCAGTTCCCTCTAAAACTTGCGTGGGCATGTACTGTACATAAGGTTCAAGGTCTTACAACAGATAAAGCAGTTGTTTCACTTGAAAATATATTTGCACCAGGACAAGGATATGTAGCATTAAGTAGAGTTACATCTTTGAATGGATTGACAATAGCTGGCTTTGATGAAAAAGCAATTTTCTGTAATCAAAAAATTAAAGGGGCACTAGAAAGTATGCCACTCTTTCTCAATGATTCTGAAGAAACCAAACACATTGTGACAACTATTGTTTATCACAACACTGAGGGTATTTTACCACATTTAAACGGTATAAATGTCAACAGGCAGCTACACAAGGCAGATTATATATGTCTAACATAAACATGGTTAGATGAGCATACCAGGTATGATATCAGTTTGAACAATTTCTCACTACATAGGCAATCAAGAAGAGAGTCCTACAATGTCACGCATGATCTCCACATTCAGCAACACGGCGGTGTAGCAGTTTTCAGTAGACGCAATGCCGAATTCCATCTTGTAGATTTAGAAGTAGAAAACTTGGAATATGTTGCATTTAATGTGAAAGGAGTCACTGTAGTGACCATATATCGTCCAGTCATACAGAATTACAGAATTTATGCTGAAATTGCATCAGTTGATACAGAATGTAAATGACATTTATAGTGCTTCAATCATTGTAGGAGATTTTAACAAGAACATTTTACTATAATACATCTTCATTGCAGAAAGAAATGGAAGAACAAGGTTATACTCAGTGTGTTCGAGAAGCAACAACAGAACGTGGAACACTTATCGACCATGTTTATGTGAAAGGTGTTGATGTTAAAAGTGTTGAAGTGATACCATGTTACTATAGTTTTCATGAAATGGTGAAAGTATGTTTACCAACTGAATACGTATGGAAGACGTGTTGAATGAAGATGTAATTGAAAAACATGAAATTGTAGTTCAAAATTACAACATGAAGTATTAAAAGAAACAAGAGACAATGGAAAAGATCTGAAATTGAGAGAATGATTTTTGCATTTCATGTGGAGCATTGATTTCAACTCTGTATGTTACCTTCATTTTACTATATTATATATGTATTAATATTATCTTAAACTTTGAAATAAGGTCATGATCATGACAATGCAGTCTGTGGAATTGTGCACTGTGGAAGTAGTGAATATGTGCAGAAGCAGTTACTTTTGAAGTCTTGGTGCACATGCCCATTTGATTAATTTGTTTCAGAATTTAGTAGTTTTTTTAATGACAGACAAGTTACATTTGTTTGAGAACATTCAAGTTAGGAGTATTTTTTGCATGAAAGATAATACAGTAAGTTGACATACATGTAAGTGAATTAAGAATCAGTATTTACAGAGAATTGTTCACCTTTATCATTGAACTCAACAGCATGTTTTCTAATTTCATTTATCATATCGTCGGCCAAGAGTCAAGACTTCGTATCTCGGTTTTTGGCCAAAATGATTTTTTTGCACCAACATACTCTTCCCACCTTGTTTCATAATGTGTATAAAACACTTATCTCTAGTCCAATCAGAACATGTTGAGAAACCACATGACATTTTCCTCGTATTTCATAGGATGATAATTTATAAAGCTAAAACCTCGTATCTTTAGTTACAAGGTTTTGTCTTTACAAATATCCATGTTATTGAAAAACTGGGACGGTGCACAGAAGAAGAATCCACTAATGTAAGTGAAACACTTAGTATTTAGTGTACAATTAATATGTTTAGAATGTATTACAAGCAACTGTAAGGTACTTCGGTTTACAAATTGTTATTATTGTGTAAATAGCCCTAATTTGGCCCACAGTGAAATCAACCAAAATACCCCCTTCCCGCCTTGTTGTCATTTTAGGGTTTGTAAATCATCGTTCAGAGTGTATGTCTATAAATTACTCCTTGAATGGTACTTTACATTATTGCATAATGAGTTGAAACCAGATTATGTTTCGGATAAAACCCTTATTTTGATGTTAAATCAAGATACGTGGTTTTGCACTTAAATATTTTTCCACCTTCCTCGGAGATACGAGGCTTTGACATTGTACAATTTTTTTTAAGCATTCTGTGGGCAACATTGAATTAATTTCTTATCAATTATGATCGATATTCAAAGTTTATTGAATTCTATAAAGTCTTGGCTGTTAACTGTGATGTGATTTTAGTATTTCTGTTTCTAGTGTTGTTAAAAATACTAATATTAATTCATCTTGACAGTTTAAACAAAACACTACTGTATTACAATGTATTTAAATAAAGACGAAACAATATCTGAAACATTATTTTATTTGTTTTAGGGCATGTCTGACTCGGGATCAGAGACTGTAGATTTAGATGAAGTATGGCAATGTTTCGAGTGTAGCAAAAAGGCAGTAGATTGTGGAAAACTTGAGGACCAGGCCATATTGAACGAACAAACAGTACTGTATGACATTGATGGTGTAGAGTGGTTAAGGTGCTACTTTTGCGACAGACATTTTCATCTTGATTGTGTAGACAATATACCGGAAAACGCTGATTTGTATGACATTGAAAATGACCACTACACATGTTCTTACTGTGGTTGGTTTATGAGCAGTAAGAGTATAGTTTCGTCCAAATAATGACATCCAATGAATGGCTCCGCAGCAGCCAGGACAATCTGCTCGCATCAGATACGCACAACGTGACACAATTACTTCGCAACAGGGAACAAGGACGATATTCCTCTCGGTGTAAACAGTACAATTTCATTTCTCACGTGTATCACGTTTTTTTCCCGGAAACTACACCTCGTTATATAATAATTGACAATAAAGGGAACGGAAAATATGACGTTCTAGAATTCAAATTTCACCCAAATTGTCAAAATGGCTGCTAATAACTTTAGACATTATACGCTTTCTAGGGGACGCGCATGTCTTCAACTTGCACTGAATAAAACTGATCATGATGGTCAACGAAGTTCAATAAATTCTAGAGGCTCTGCTAGTTCTACGGTCAGTCAGGAAGTTGTCGGAACAACAGTCAGTCAGGAAGTCGTCGGAACAACGGTCAGTCAGGAAGTCGTCGGAACAACGGTCAGTCAGGAAGTCGTCAGAACAACAGTCAGTCAGGAAGTCGTCGGAACAACGGTCAGTCAGGACGAGGACCGGCAGACCATCTTTTCCGGATTCTGGGAAATGGACTGGTCCCAGAAGAAAATCTACGTTTCCACAATGGTGGATTGTGAGGAAAAACAGAATGACACACAAATCTAGGAAGAATATGAGCTATTCTTATCACCTCAAAAAGAGCGAGGGTCAGTATCGGGTTTGTAAAAACATGTTTCTGTCAACACTTGGACTTGGGGAGTGGACAGTTCATAATTGGATTAATCAATCGCTAGATGAAAACCCTGACAGAGCGGCTGGTATGCATGCCTCTCCCTCCAACTACAGTGCCCCTGGACGACAGAAGATTGACACCGTCCGAAAAAGGGAGTTTGCACATGAATTTCTAGACTCCTTACCAAAACTTCATGACTTATACACTGAACAATGTGAAGAAAAAAACGAAGAGTCGTTATCAATCACAGTATTCACTAGTGTCATCAGAGAAAAAAACATCAGTTTGTTTCATCCCAAAAAGGACCAGTGCGATACATGTTGTGCGTTTGAAGCTGGTAATTTGGAAGAGTCGGAATATAATTAACATATTGAGAAGAAAACCAGTGCAAGAAACGAAAAACAGAAGGATAAAGAGTCTGCAAATGCCGGACATGGTAAGGTCATAACGTTAGATTTACAGGCTGTGTTGTTTTCACGGAGTCTAAAAGCGAGTGCCATGTAATACAAGACCAAACTAGCACGTCATAACTTTTCTATGTATGACTTGACAACGCACAATGTTGTGTGTTATTTCTGGCATGAGGGAGAAGGGGAACTCGGAGCAAACAGTTTTGCTTCATGTGTGTGTGACTACATCCTAAACGAATTGGGTGACACTGACCATGTCACAATCTACAGTGACGGTTGTACATACCAAAATAGGAATGTCACCTTGGCCATTGCATTATTTTGCTGAAATGTATTTCTCATGTGCAGGTTATGAGAAACGACTGAGATGAAGAAGATGACATTGAGAGAGCGAGTGTCATTGAATCTAATGCACAGTTATTGACCCTGGCAAGAAGGACCGGCGTCCAACAGATGCCATCTCTATGCCAACAAGTGGTGCACCAAGCAGGAGCTTTACTTGAAAATGCTTGGAGATGTTGCCTGTGGCTGTTTTAATTTACTGATCTGAGCTGGCCAATTTTGAATGGGACTTATGGACAGTGTTGTGTTTTAGTTCACCATAAAGGCAAAAGCAAAATTGAGGAACAGCAATGTACCTATATTGCTGAAATAACATATACTTTATAATTGAAATATTATAGGAACGATCAATGTATATGTCAATCAGCAATGTTCCTACGAGAAAGGTTTGAAAAAAATATCAACAGTTACACTCTTATGCAGGCTTTGGTGCCTAGTCATGACATTGGAGGGGATTCGTGCTCACGTTTTTAAATTATAAATGTGACAGGCAGTTGAAATTACATTCCAAAAGCAAGGATAATAGAGTTACTGTTTATATATATTTATTATCAGATCAGTGTTAAGTTTTCAGAAATGTTGCTACTTTTTGGAATGAGCCGAGGTGATAAGAAGATCAATGTATGGTCTTTATTTGGTGTTACATTCCATTTTTAGTTCACCTGCCCAAAGGGCTAGTGAGCTTATGCCATGTCACAGCGTCTGTCGTCCTTCAATTTCCTTTGAACGACTTCTTCTGAAGAATGGGCAGGCCTAGAGTCATGATATTTGGGTGATAGCTTCAATGGTAAAAGCCCAACAAATTTTGAGAACGAAAATGACCTAGATCTACTTTCAAGGTCACCGGGATCAAAAGTATTGTATCATTGTATACATTTATAATAATGATTATTCGATTATATATACATCGATGAGTTTATTACTTACGCATATGAACTCACCCTCTCCCCATTTCCATTTCTAATCCGGCTGTATGAGTGCCCAGGGACAAAAACGACAATGCCGACGATATTGACTTGGTTTTAAACTCGTCGAATTTACACACTTTGGTGTAACAGTTTCTGCACACAGCAGCGCCGGCTTCGTATAACCTGCTCATGACATCAGTAGTATTTAATATATATTGTAATTTGGCATTGAATCATTCATTTTCTAACTTTCTCCCACTCAACTTAAATACTGTTACATTTTTCGCAAAACACGCAAAACAGTCTACGCTTTCCAACTTCTTTGGTGTGTTCACGGACGCTGCCATTTTGTACGATCACATGATGTTTTGGTCATGTGATTCGGGACTACTTTTTGACGTTGGCAGAGATTAAAGGGAGTGCAAGGACCGTAACTCAGCGTGGAGATTGCTACCAAACAAGTGCCACCATTATTCACGTATCGATTTAAAGAATTTCTACTAGCGTGTTCCTGTGACTGAACCATTTCTATTTTTATCCAAGATAGACATGCTAGGATTTGTAGGAATTACCCAATACCCAGACGTATCGGGAACCGGAAATTGCGAAATGATACAACCACGTGCGAATCAGTTTTTTCTGTTGTTATTGTAATCATATGGCAATTTGGGACCGATTCGTAATGTTCTTACTGGCCATAAAATAATATTCAACAATTTCATATAACCCGCATGTCAAACTCGCACAGAAAATTAACAAATACTTATGACGAAAACTTAGTTTTTACCTTTGTCGGCCATCTTTGAACTACAGGAACTATTCCAAAGCGCGAGTTGAACCATAGTTGGAATTTTGGCGTCATTTCCGGTAACTACAGTGCATTCTATCTCACTATAGTCGGTGATCGTCACTATGTATTGGACATGTAGCCTACTGGAATGATTAACCTGGACCTACTGTCAAGGTCACAGGGGTCAAATGTGTTAAAATTTTGTTTACAACTTCTGAATAACTGAGTCACAATGTCATGATATTGGGCCTGGATAAGCTTGAATTAAGGGGCATCAAGTTTGTTAAAAAATATTACCTTGACCTACTAGAAAGGTTACATGGGTCAAATCATGAAAATGACAGTCTCGGTCAGGAGTATATGATACACCTAACAAAGTTTATAAAAGGGTAGATCATATGCCTTGATCCAGGTATAAATTGAATATTCCTCCTTTATTTGTCTCCATTTATGTTTCAGATCTTGGCATCCTGCAGAATGGTACTTTACCTACCTTCATTCCACATGATATATTGAATGAACTGTTCTCTGATGAGAAATCAAGTTCTCGCTGTATCCAAATTTGAGGACTGGCTTGGATGAGCTTGGAATTGATCAGGTAATTTTTAGCAAAATGGTAAAACTGATTTTATTTTTAGACCATCATCATTGGATTGTGAGCTGTTCAAATAGCTCATCATCAGTGTTCTATCTGTGTGTTTGTTTGTTTGTTTGTACATGTTTGATTTTAGGACTGGTCGGAATGGCCGACAGGTAGCATCTTGGAATTTTATGATTTGTGGAGATCGACGGACAGCCTTCTTGTTTTAGTTCATACATATAGGTGTAAATTTATCTTTTTTCACTTTGAATGTAGCCAGTCCGACAAAGTCCTGACATGTAAAGACGGTTATTCTTTCACTCGTAACTCGAATTGTGAGACATGCAAAAATGATACCACTCCATGTAAAATGTGCTCACTTTGTACAAATTGTCACAAGAATAGTTGTAACAAAAATCCCGTTCGTCCTTTACTCACTGGTATATTTTCCTTAACAACTTTAGATATTATTTCAGTAAAGAATTCCCAGGATTCGGTAAGATCCATGATGTTCATGACACCCCACTCTACTTTTGATAGCTCCTCCCTAATTACTGCACATTATGTTGTGTACACACAGGTATACTGGTCAGGTAGCTCTAATTTATCACTGTAATTCCGGAATACTGGTACGGAACCCGGCTTTGTTTTTAATTCCGGATCTCCTGTCCGGAGACCGGCTTCTTTTGTCAATTTTATTAGTTGCGAGGTTGTTGTTTCCGGTGAATAAAGTGGAGGGAAACACATGTTCTTGTCAGCGTACTCTTTGTATTATAAACGTACGGATCAACGCCTCATTATCACTACAGGCGAGTTCTCCAGACTCAGAACGTTGACCCAACAAGTCAGCTTTTAAATAGTTTAGTCTTGGTTTTTCTCCAACTTTGTCTTCGGTGTAACATACAAATTTAACAAGAGGCCCATGGGCCTAAACGGTCACCTGAGTCTACAGTATTTATTTTTGTTGTTGAAATATGTACCAATTTGAGTAAAAAATAGTATAATGTTAACTTAACTTTGTCAGGACCATGAGCTGATCATTCCTAGACCAATTTTAAGTGAGATCGGCCTATTAGAACTTAGTAGCAAAATAGCGGCCATGGCAGCCAAATTGTATTTCTGATTGACCCGAAAAATAACAACACTTTGTCAGGACCATGAGGCGATCATTCCTACCAACTTTCAGTTCAATCGGCCCAGCAGAACTTGACTTTAAGTTTGAAATGTAAAATGTTAACGGACGACGGACGACGGACGACGACGGACGAAAACGGATAGCAATAGGTCACTTGAGCTAAAGCTCAGGTGACCTAAAAACTAACGATAGATGGTCACGAGGACCAATACTACTTTTATATTCCAGACTGTCAATCGTATTTTCTTCATTTGTGAGAATGAGGTCTAGAACTGATGGAATGTTCCCCTCCCTGAGTCTTGTAGGATGCAACACATGTTGATATAAAAAGAAATCATGTGTTAGTTCTAGGAATTTTGAAGATACATGTTGTTCGTTGACATCAGTAGTATTTTCCTTCCAGTTGATTTCCTTAAAGTTAAAGTCTCCCAAGATAAGAAGGTGAGGATGAGAGGTTGAATTAGCCTTTCCAAACAGTTCACTGAGCTGGGTGAAGTTATCTCCATCACAATTTGGACTCCTATATACACAGCCCAATAGAAGGGAGTCAGATTTGTCGAGTGTTATTTTACACCATACAGCTTCTTGGTAGTTCAGCTCGTCATCCAAACTGATTACGTCTAAATTGTCCCTTACATAGATGGCTACACCTCTGCGGAAATCTTCATCTTGATTGTTGAACTGATTGTATCCTTCTAGATTTAAATTCCGGGCCCAAGGATCGAATTGAGTGTTTTTTGGGAGGATCTCAGTTAATGCAATAATGTCTGGTTTTGTTTCTTCAACAATAAGTTTTAGTTCTTCCATCTTTGGGACAGTCAGTATAAAAAACATTTAGGCCAACATGTATGACACTATTACCTTTTGTCACTTTTATTTTAAAAAGTATTAAGCCTGCCCAGGTCAACTTGTGTCCAGTCTTTTGTCACACATTACTTCAAGTCAACATTTCAAAATTCAACGACTATGGTATAATACACAATATATATGATTAGCCGAAGTGTCTAGTTCGAGAAGGTGTCGGGCCGAAGTGTCTTAGGACAACAGTAATCGGGGCCGAGGTGTCTTCAATTCCTTTCTGAAGCCAAACATCGATTCTAAATACAACTTACTAATTCGTCCATAGATCATTTTCAAACGTATTCTTCCTTTTAAGATACATCGAAATAGCTACTCTAATACGTCTTTTTCAATTGGAATTTTGATATTTTGTATGGGTTTCGTTTTGATAGCAACAATCGACTCCACATAATACCGAAATGTTACCCGATGATGGCGGGTCGTTTCGCCCTAAATCCAGTTCGCACTACGGGTCGTTTCGTCTGTCGCCCGTCCTTTCTATGGCTGTGTTGGAATGGGTGACCCTGTTACTCGAATGCCGGACAGCGAATCGAACGCGTCGGGTTTGTCGTCTCCGTTGGGGTCATAGTTCAAAAGTGTCAAACTTTTCCTCTCCGTCCGTCTGTGTACACGTAACACCAATATTTGTCGGCGCTCTGGCAGCTTCATTCCTCGAGGGATTTTGATGAAACTTCACACAAATACAAACGATCATAATATCTCTGATGTGGTGTTTCAAGATTTATTCAGTAGGCTTAACATTCACAACACCTCCGGAGAGGGTATCAAGTCACACTCGCAGAACCTCCGGAGAGGGTAAGAAACTGCAAGATAAAATATAGAATTTATGATAAGGTTCTCGATGCAGTAGCAGGTAAACACGTGTTCAGATAAACACACTTCTCTTTCGTATTTATGTCAGTTCTAGGTACACTGTACGATTAGCAACTGTCAAACAGTTAATGCAGTTAACCAAAATGCCAAGGGTGATGATATTTGGCCAGTAACATGCTGAGATGAAGGGCTACAAAGTTTGTTCAAATCAATGACCTTCACCCATATTCAAGGTCACAGGGGTCAAATATGTTAAAAACTTTAAAAAACTTCTTCTGAATAATTAAAATGCACCGGGTGATGGTATTTGGCCAGTAGCATGCTGGGCTAAAGGGCTATCAAGTTTGTTCGAATGAATGACCTTCACTTATATTCAAGGTCACAGGGGTCAAATATGTTAAAAACATTAAACAACTTCTTCTAAAAAAGCAAAATGCAGGTTCTTTTGAATGACCTAAATCATATATACTGATATTTTGCCTGTAGCTTTATTTTAGATCACTTTTAAGGTTGCAAGTGTGAGATTTATACCAGGTGAGCGATGCAGGCCCATTGGGCCTCTTGTTTATTTTTTATTATTTACATATACAATGCGAATGCTTTTAAAATGAACTATTTTATCTGATTTTATCTTCGCTATTCCTCGTTTGTTAAAAAAAAATCAAAAATCAAAAAAATCACCATGGCCCTAAATGACCACAGCCGTCGATGGGCAGGTAAACATAAACAAACAAACAAACAATCAAACCATGAGATAGCAACTAAAATCGTCGATGCAGACCAAATAAACCTGACGCCGTCGTTGTATTTACTGAGATTGCTTACGTCCATTAAGTCGCTGTCGAATTGTTGATTTAAACTGGAAGTCAATACCATCCGGCGACGAAAATGTCGACGCACCGGTCTATTCAGGCTGTACGGATACTGCTGCTGTAACCAATGCTTGATTCTAGAAAGTCCTATGTTATGCTTGCCGTCCTGTTTGACCATTTCGTACAGTTTCCGCGGACTCTGGTACGCCCCCGGTTTTTAAATGTATCATTACTGAAATGCGATTTATTTATACCAGGCATTTTTTATTTTTTTTTAATACCCGATACATCTTCTTTTTATTTCTAGAAAAAAAAAAATCAATAACATACTTGATTATTCAAACATATTTTTATTGCAAAATAGAAGAGTATGTACACCGCGTCACACACACACACACAAAAGAAAAGAAAAAAGTTTCTTTGTCCAAATTTTAAACACATCACTCGTCCTTCGAATGTCGTCTCCTGGTAGTTTCATTTCGGTCGAAAACAATTTCTGATTCCGATCCCAAGCTCACAATTGAAAATTAATCTGACAACCGATCCAATGGGATCTCCCGAGATGCTCTCTTTTGTTTCTTTTTTACCAAGGACGACCACAATCATCGGCAGGATTAATCTCGCAATGATCACAATGACAATGAGGGCTGTTGTGACAGTGTCTGTGGGGAGTAGAAAAGAAAAAAAAAAGAAGATTTATATATAAGTATTTATTTTTTAATATCTTACGGTACTTTGTCGGAATAAATCAAAAGGCAGAAAAGTGATAATCTGTTATTTCTATGTGATTTACTTATCGCCCGAGTGTGCGACTCTAAAGAGTCCGTTCCTTTCATCGCCTACCGTTTGATTCAGCCGACGGTAGAGGATGAATGGTCGTCGGTGCGTCAGAAGTGGCAGATGGCGGAGGGTGAATGGTCTTCGTCATCTTGCTAGTTAGTAGTCTCCTCGGCTACCAAAAAAATTATAATAATAATAAAAATATTTTTTTTATATATTTATTTTTGCATATAAATTCAGTTGTTGTATGGTGTTCGTATTGTACATTAAAGGGAAAAAAAAGTTTTTGTTTTTCATACTCACTGTTCTTGTTGAAAGGCCGACTGCCGTGACATTTTTTCCGGTGTTGTGGTGTTTTCGGTAACCGTGGTCTGTTCAGTGGTGGTGGTGGTGGACATCACATCCGTGGACAATTCCGTGGTCTGCTCAGTGGTGATAGAGGTGGTTGTTTCCTGTAAAATGGTACATAAAAAAAAGGTTTAGTTCAGAGATAGTTAAAATGACACACATACAAACATATATATATATATGACTTAAACTCACATTGCATTTATGGCCATTTACAATGACCGTTATAGGCCAATCCTCGAAATGGGTGCATCCCAGATCAGTTCTTATGATCTCGAGGTATGTCATGTGTACCGCATACGTTCCAATCTTGAATTTCATTCACGCGATTTGGACATCTGATTTGATGGCGCTGAGTCGTGCATCCCCATGGAAATATAGAGGAAGCCGCTATCCCGGAAATAACCATTATCAAAACAAACGTCATATCACCTAGAGCCATTTTGGAATACTGTAATAATTTCATTCCCCCCTAAATTGAATTGGGGGTACCGCCCCCTTCTGTAACTTACCCTTTTGTCACCAGCTGTCAATCACGCTTGACCACTGTCCATCTGTATAGCGGAGGGGATCGCTCCATCTGTCAATCAAAACTGCTTTCACCCGGGACGGCTGATTCCACCTGTTCTCGCCACGCCGTATGTAGGGTATATATAGGACACGCCCCTTCCTTATTTTTTATCCCCTCAATTATACATATCTATTTAATCAAAAAAAATAATCTTCCCTAAGATAGATACTATTTAATATATACTATTTATTTACACATACTAGAAAAACTACTTCATATATATATATAAATATATAGAATAAAAACAAATTTTTCAGATCGTCCGCTAGGCCTTTCTGCCTTCTAGGGCTTCTTCAGGCGGATTCATATATATATATATACGCTCATTAAATACATGTATTCACGGAGTAAAACAACTAAAGTGAGCTCTCTTTTCCTAATATGATGACAAATTTTGAAGTTATATCGCAGGATTTTTCGTGACGATTTACCAAAAATGCGGACGTAAACATTTTGTCACAGGTTCGACATCTGTACTTCCGACTGTAGACGTTTAAACTCTGGATATAACTCAAATGCTTTTCAAACAGATTAAGATTTATTATGTGTTCGTGGCGTCCCAAACTTCGCCAAACGAGCGTGACTTCGCCATTTTCGCTCAATCGGAACACGTTAATATTGACGGAGAAATGGTTCTCTATATTCCCGATGTCCGACAAAGGCGTGCCTGGGTATGTTTCCGAACTATAGTTACCGTTGACATAGTTGCGAAATAACTGATGAGCTGTTCTCTCTATGTTCTTAGTATCGCGGACACGATCATACGCGAGGCAACGGAACATGCATAAGTTGTCGGAAAATGGTCGTCCCGAGTTATGGTCATTCGTCAGATTAATTAGTGAACCTTAATTTTTAAGAAAGGCCGGAAGGGTTACGAGAGCGCCTAAGGGGTAGCTAGTCCGTGTCACTGTCCAGCAAACGTTCGTCACACGATATACCCGCCATTTTGTTGAAGGTCTCTGAATGAAAACGGTCTGGAGCATGTCTATCTCCGATAATCTGTCCATCAATCGTCGAATGTCCCCTAAGTTTGCTATCAATACGGGTTGGTCAAGAACAGTTTCGTTATTGTGAGGATAGAAGTATCTCATCTCTCCTTCTATATCTTGCAAAGCCGAACGAGAAATTCAGTTTAAATGTTTTAGACTGCTGTCTGAATATATGCATGAGCTGATCCTCTAATGTTTCCATCGAAAGTTGCTCGGTCGGAAAGTTATAATAATCCTGAACATTATATATTTTTTTCAAGTCTAAAAATGCCCTGTCCCCTATATCTCCACTGTCTGGTTCGGTTTTAACATGTCGTTGATTTAAATGTGTTTTTAATTTGTCATCGTCCTCAAATTGACTTTCACAAAAATGACAGTGGTTTCTTATACGATTATTGTCGGAAGAAGAGCCCGCTTTAGGTTCTAATCTATCTCTATCACTTCCACATTCAGCGGCAGTACCCGAGCTATTCTCCTGTCCTTTCGCGTCATTATATACTTTCCCCCCTATTGCTTTATACCCCCTTTCTACGTGGCGATGACAAAAAAATAAAATATTAATATTATATAACAAATGAACGTAGTATGCACAATGGATTGTTAGTCCGAAGGTAAAGATTTGAATTCCCTGTCGTAATAGTACTGTGTTTATGAATATGCTTACCCCTTTCCCGTCTTTTCTCTCCAGTTGTCCTTCTTCCTCTTTCCTTCTTTCTTCCTCTTTCATCTGAACAAGTGAAATAAATTGTTTTAAGAAAACAATAAATAGTAAAACCAATATTTTGTTTTTCAAACAGAAAATTATATCTTTCTTGCAATCTCGTCGTTTTAAAGTTAATTTTTTCCCCCAACTACTCATGATACACTCACGTTACCCTTACCAGCCGCCGCTTCTTTAAGCTGCTCTATCTCGTTTCGTAGCGTCTCAAGTTGTCTACGATTCTATGGGGGGAAAAAACACAAAATAAAACATTTATTAAACATAGTAACACAAGTAACGCATGAAGACAGTTTGATCACTTGCATATATTCAATTGCATTTTACATCCAAATATAACACTTTGGGGGATCGAACATCAAATAATATTACCCGATATACATAAATATAAAGCGCGATTTAAAAAGAAAATAATCATACCTCCAATTCTTTAGCTCTTTTAGCGGATTGTTCCGCCATCCTTTTTTTTTACGCTCTCTCCCCTTCTTTTAAGGATAAACATAAGCATATTACTCACTCTCGAACATACACACGCAGCAACCTCAATATATTAAAGTATTAACGTGATTAAAAGAAAATAATCATACCTCAAATTATTTGCTCTTTTAGCGGATTGTTCCACCATCCTTTTTTTGATTGACACTTCTCTCCTTTTCAGGGCAGCCTCACGTGCTGCGCAGATGTCTTCCGCCTTCTTCTTTAAGAACTGTTTCATCCTTTCTCCATCCTCCATCTTCTGATTTTCGCTCATGGAATCTAAATCGTAATCACTATCCATACTTGATGATGAAAAGAACCGCTCTATGTATAGTAAACCTTGTCTGACAATGTAAAATCGAATGTGATGCTTTAAATGACCACCCGTAATATAAGTTCATGTATATATCCTTGTTAGTTCAAGCTCAGAGGTGAAATAATCCCTCTATCTAAAGATTAAAAACAAACTAGTTTATGTATACATAAGTTCTTAAGAAGAGTCCAGTCTGTATACGTTTTGTTTTGAAACATATTTTTACGTTACTGTTGACAAACAGGTTCTACTCGACTAATTGTACATGTATCTGTCAAAACAAAAATAAAGAAGCTTAATTAACCCGAGGTGTACTCAGTAGACCTGTTAACCAAGTATTAACTGGGGTTTTTGTTGTTGTTGTTTTGAAAGCTAGTCCTGCAAGTAGGGCGTAAGAATTGTACCTGCTGCCCCCAATTGCATGATCGTAAGAGGCGACTAAATTTGGGACCTTATCTCTTCTCTCCTTTCTAAATAACTTTCTTTTTCCTAATGTCTCCCTTGACAATGCCTCACTTTTGGCCATTTGTTGAGCGTTCGCCCCTGTGAGGAAGGCTTTGGGTTCTGTCCCCTGGCCGAGACATACCAAAGTCTTTAAAAATGGCAGTTTCTACTCCTGCTTAACGCTCAGCAAATTAGGAGTGGGACGACTGGTTCGCCCGTTGTCAGTATAATGTGACCGGGTGGGGCGTCCTGCTGGGTGTCTTCGGCAGTATGTTTCAGTGAGGTAGCACTATAAAGTCGGCATCAGTTCCGCGCTATTACAAGAAGACAAACACGAACATATCGCAGCCTCCCAAAATACACACACATACACTACCACGCATGCATCTTGCACACAGGGGAGGCCGTCCTTAAATGACCTTAGCTGTTAATAGGACGTTAAACAAAATCAAACAAACAAACAAAACAAGTTTTGAAAGCAACTCTTGGTCACTGTCGTTTGATGTATACGGATAAGTTCTATCCGTTTACATTGTATACACGCTTGGTTGGGTCAGCGACTTTGATACATAAATGGGTATTGTTTCGATATGTATTTGTTGTTGTTGACAGGACAGCGATACATAATAGGGCGTTATAAGCGGTTTCCAACAGGTGAATTTGATTAAATCCGATATCACGTGATCGTGTTTAAATCCCTTCCAAAATAGATGATGTCATGTGATTTAAATCCTTAAATCCTATACCACATGACCTCATCTATTTAAAGATATGTTCTATTTTTAAACTCGGCGTCAAAAGCTCCTCTCTATACTACTCCCAGGAACAAGCTCTCCATATCCAGGATTTGACAAAATTGCACCTGTCCTAACAGTATGCCAGTATACCATGACCACAGAAGACCTACGATGCCTAGAATGCCAAGTGCCATACACTTCCTTTCCAAGAATTATTGATGATCATCTCCTGTAAGACATAGGCATGGCGCCAATGGCATGAACTGAAGTAGGATACATAGTTCTGTAAGTGGCCTGTAACAGAATATAGTCTTCTGTGTTCATAAATTTATTTGACTGTTTAGAAAATGAATAAACACCAGTAACATGCCATTCTTGGTCAGTGATAGGTGCACATTTACTTTCCATGTAAAGTATCTTTAAAATATCAGAACCAGATACTGATGTGTCCATTTTTTTTTACTTCTGAAGAATTCATTTCCAAAACAGAGCTGAATTCAAAATTGTACAGTTCGGGGAAAGCCATCGAGGATACAAATGAGTCTCTATTGAATCTTCGCATTAGCTGAATTTCAATTGAGCGGTTGTTGTTAGGAAGAGACCCAAGATGTCCGTTGTAGCGTTCAAAACTGAATAACCAAAAAGAATATACAGGCCCATAGTCTTCAACACACTTTGCCAAATGCATATGCATGTTGGGTGTTACAGCAGTGGTTCCATACTTAGCTTCAAACTGTTGACAAAAGTTCAAAATGTGTCTTTCAAACACTTTGATGTCAATTTGGGCGACACATTTTGATGTAATAGCTCTGCTAGCCAAGACAAAATTGTGCCATATTTCCAAACCTTTGTCTGGAATAATGTCCTTTAAAGCAAAAACAGAAAATATGTTTGTCCAGTTCATCCACTACTCAGCAGTAAACCCCCAAAAAGATGATGCGATTTTTCTTTGAATGGCACCAATATTGCAGGCTACATCTACTGAATTAACTTTCTGTTGAATTTTCTCCCTGTCATTACTTTTGATAATCCAAAATACTCCAAATCACACAAAACAGGTTTTCTAATTCCATATCTACTCTCAAGCATGTGCAGTTCTGTGGGAGTTCTGGCTTGTGCCAATGTTTCTGTTATCTCCTTGTAAGCCTCTAGTGTTCGCTCTTGCCAGTTATTCAAATTGAACCCAGCATAGTTCATATTTCCTACTGTACCTTTAAATTCTTTGTTGCACTTCGAACACCCTAATCCGCACTGGGCACACATATCCTACTCATTCGTACCTTTTAAAACGAGAAGATATACCTTCATGCCACGCATGTGACACTCCATTTACAGTGGAACATTTTTAGGTCACCTGAGCTTTAGCTCAAGTGACCTATTGCTATCCGTTTTCGTCCGTCGTCGTCCGTCGTCCGTTAACATTTTACATTTCAAACTAAAAGTCAAGTTCTGCTGGACCGATTGAACTGAAAGTTGGTAGGAATGATCGCCTCATGGTCCTGACAAAGTGTTGTTATTTTTCGGGTCGATCAGAAATCCAATATGGCCGCCACGGCCGCCATTTTGAAAACCTATTTCAAACTTAAAGTCAAGTTCTGCTGGACCGATTGAACTGAAAGTTGGTAGGAATGATCGCCTCATGGTCCTGACAAAGTGTTGTTATTTTTCGGGTCAATCAGAAATACAATTTGGCTGCCATGGCCGCTATTTTGCTACTAAGTTCTAATAGGCCGATCTCACTTAAAATTGGTCTAGGAATGATCAGCTCATGGTCCTGACAAAGTTAAGTTAACATTATACTATTTTTTACTCAAATTGGTACATATTTCAAAAAAAATAAAAAATACTGTAGACCCAGGTGACCGTTAAGGCCCATTGGCCTCTTGTTTAATAGAATGTTCCGATTTTAAACACATTCGTGATAACTACTTCCGAGTCCCGGATATGAAAACACTTTTCAGTTCCGTGGATTCGAAGGCATTATTTAACTATTTGAAAGACATCGGTCTATTTTATAGACTGATGTCTTTTAACCCATCTTACCATTTTTGACGTTATATATATATCGCATATTCCATATCATCTATTCGTTATCTCTTTTATTATTTTAACCCCCTTTTTTATTTTTATTTTTTATTATCTACACATAGAATGCGAATGCTTTTAAAATGAACCATTTTATCTTCGCTATTCACATGTTTGTTAAAAAAAATATAAAGAAAATAAACAAATCACCATGGCCCTAAATGACCACAGCCGTCGATGGGCCGTTAAATATAAACAAACAAACAAACTAATCTGGCATTGTGTCCCAAAAATCCACATACTTTTCTTGTTGCAGGAATGTCGCATCCAACACACTTAACAGCAAATTTATATTTCTTCTTTAATTTTTTGCTGTTGTAAGATAACATTTCAAATCCAGTTTCCCATGCCACTTTCAGTTAATTTACTTATACCTCCATAAATGAATCGACACTGGGTTCTCCATTCAAGTCCGGAATTATACCAATGAGAATGACATTTTTAGGTCACCTGAGCTTTTAGTCAAGTTCTGCTAGGCCGATTGAACTGAAACTTTGTAGGAATGATTGACTCATGGTCCTGACAAAGTGTTGTTATTTTTCGGGTCGATCAGAAATCCAATATGGCCACCACAGCCGCCATTTTGAAAAACTATTTCAAACTTAAAGTAAAGTTCTACTTGGCCGATTGAACTGAAACTTTGTAGGAATGATCGAATCATGGTCCTGACAAAGTGTTGTTATTTTTCGGGTCAATCAGAAATACAATTTGGCTGCCATGGCCGCTATTTTGTAAATACCTATTTCAAACTTAAAAACAAGTTCTAATAGGCCGATCTCACTTAAAATCGGTCTAGGAATGATCAGCTCATGGTCCTGACAAAGTTAAGTTAACATTATACTTAACTATTTTTTACTCAAATTGGTACATATTTCAACAACAAAAATAAATACTGTAGGACTCAGGTGACCGTTAAGGCCCATGGGCCTCTTGTTTAATTTGAAACGGTTTTCCCTTGGCAAGTTCATAACAACTGCATTTATGACACCAACAGAATATTGGACATGTTCAAAAGGTTGAAACCAGTCTAAATTGATCATAAGACCATAATTTCTCGGTGTTTCAAAAACTCGTTTTTGGATTGAAACTCTTTCGATATTCTTCCATCATACACATCTGTTAAGTAACCTGTCTGCTGTTTTCGTTGTCTCCATTTCTCACATTTATTTTCAAAATTTTCCTGATGAACCAGTCTCTGAAGTGTCTCCTGTACTGATTTATAAGAATACGTTTTGAATGGATATAATCTCTTTTTCCCACTACACAGTTGTACAGTCTTCAACAGGATTTTACCACAGGGTTGTCTTCTTGTATGTTGAGGTTGATTGAGACACCTACTCCCCTTCGACAATTTTAACACATACCTCATACTTATACAAAGAATAGCATTCCTTTTCCTCTTCTAACTGTTTTTGTAATGTATCAGTCATTGAAGTACTGCCTTTTGGGAAGTAGTCTGAAAAAGACTTTCGTTTAGGTGGTAGTGGAAGAAGAACATCTTTTTGCACATTTTCTTGTATTTCAAGCTGTTCCGTGTCCATGGATATGTCTACTTAACTGATGTCTGTACATGTACTGTCCTGATCACTTCCACTGAAGGGACTTGCTGGCCTGGTTACTTCACACTTTGTATCTGCTGTTGTCAAAACATACGCAGAACTCCTTCGTACTTTCTATTCCTTTCCTCTGCTTTTTAGCTGACCTGGCCCGAAGGGCCAAGTGAGCTTATGCGATGGTGCAGCATCGGTCGTCAGGTGTCAATATTTTACTTTAAACAACTTCTTCTTAATAACCAAAAGGCCTAGGGTGATGAAATTTGGCCAGAAGCAAACTAGGATGAAGGGCTACCAAGTTTGTTCAAATAAATGACCTTAACCTATGTTCAAGGTCACAGGGGTCATATATGTTAAAAACTTTAAACGACTTCTTCTGAATAACCAAAATGCCCAGAGTGATGATTTTTGGCTAGTAACATGCTGGGATGAAGGGCTACCAAGTTTGTTCAAATGAATGACCTTTACTTATATTCAAGGTCACAGGGGTCAAATATGTTTAAAACTTTTATACAACTTCTTCTGAATAACCAAGAGGCATAGGATAATGATATTTGGCCAGTAGCATGCTGGGATAAAGGGCTATCAAGTTTGTTCAAATGAATGACCTTTACATTTATGCAAGGTCACAGGGGTCAACTATGTTTAAAACCTTTAAACGACTCCTCTAAATTAGTCAAAGGCCAAGGGTGATGATATTCAAGGTCACAGTGGTCAATACATGTTTAAACTTTAAATGACTTGTTCTGTATAACCAATAGGTCCTGGGTTATGATATTTTGCCAAAAGCATGCTGGGTTTGTTTGTTTGTTTATGTTTAACGGCCCATCGACGGCTGTGGTCATTTAGGGCCATGGTGATTTACTTATTTATTTTACTTTTTTAACAAACATGTGAATAGCGAAGATAAAATCAGATAAAATGGTTCATTTTAAAAGTATTCGCATTGTATGTGTAGATAATTAAAAATAATAAAAGGGGGTTAAAATAAAAAAAGAGATAACGAATAGATGATATGGAATATGCGATATATATATAACGTCAAAAATGATAAGGTGGGTTAAAAGACATCAGAGTCTATAAAATAGACCGATGTCTTTCAAATAGTTAAATAATGCCTTCGAATCCACGGAACTGAAAAGTGTTTTCATATCCGGGACTCGGAAGTAGTTATCACGAATGTGTTTAAAATCGGAACATTCTATTAAAAAATGCATGCTGGGTAGGAAGACTTTAAACTCTGTTCAACCTAATGTCCTTGTTGGACATGCAAGGTCACAGGCGTCATATATTTAAATCTTTAAATAGGTTCTTATGAATCAAACACTGATATTCTGCCTGTAGCTGTATTTTAGTCCACTTTTAAGATTACAAGTGTGAGATTAATACCAGACGAGCGATTCAGGCCCTTAAACAAAATATTCATTTGATGTTTCCTTAAAAATGTTGTATGAATGGTACCAGACACTATTGTGCTACTTCACAACTACATAGTATTTCCTTTATACATATATATGCATAACCTGAGTAGATTTTAATGCATAATAATTGTATCCGATAAACTGCGAGTCATTTTTTTTATTCTTATTTTTCCAATAGTTGCCTAATATTTCGCTAAAACTATGCAACACTCGATAAATAATCGTAAACTATTACTTTTAGTAATTCCACTGTCTAACAAGGTTATATTTCTGTGTGGTAATATCACGTGTATTCGTTGGATAATGAAGCTACCTTTACTAATCACTAATATTTTAAATACAGATGAATAAGTATTTTTAGAACAAGCAACTTATGGTTCAAATGCCGGGTAAAAGACATTGTCCTTTAAACTCTTTATTAAACAAGTGGCCCAAGGGCCTTAGCGGTCACCTGAGTTATATTATAGGTACTGGTAGCTTTAATTTATTGTTTAGATGTGATGTGGAAATCGGCATGAAAACTAAATGAAATATAATACTTGTCATGTCATCAAAGGATAAGAATTTGAAGATATAGATAAATGTTTCCTTTGGGGCCCCGCCCTAGTGCCTTGGCATGGGGCAGGAATCCCAATTTTTTAAAGTAATACTCTCGTTCACCAAAGATGATTCTGACTAAATTTGAGTAATTTTCTGTTGAAAATGGATAAAATATACCCGAAAGTGTTATTTCCCTATATAAACTATAGTAAACTTTATCCCATCCCCAAGGGAAAACGGATAGCTCGGGGTTCCTGAAATTTTCGATTTAAATAAAGCCCCTGATGATTTCCTTTCATGCAGAGAAAATGAATGTAGTACCTCTGAGTCTGGAGCAGAAAATTTTGGAAATATTAATTACTTTTCCCTTTGGGGCCCCGCCCTGTCCCCTAGGGTTGGGGAAGGAATTTCAATTTTACAATTTGAAACCATCTTCCTCCAAGGATAATTCTCAACAAGTAAAAATAATTTCCTACAGAAAGTTGTCAAAACATACCCAAGAGTGTTAATTCCCTATATAAACTATAGTAAACTTTACCCCCTCCCCAAGGGAGAACGGATAGCTTGGGGGTCCTGAAATTTACAATTTAAATAAAGCCCCTGATGATCTTTCTTTCCATGCAGAGAAAATGACTAGTACCTCTGGGTCTGGACAAGAAGATTTTTGAAATATTGATTAATTTTCCCTTTGGGGACTTGGCCCCAGGGGTTGGGGTAGGAATCCCAATTTTACAATTTTGTAGCCTCATCTACCAAGAATGATTGTGGCCAAGTTTGAAAAAAATCAATCCACTGGTTCTTGAGAAGAGGTTGAAAACGTAAAAAGTTTACGCACGAAGGATGGAAAGCGATTAGAATAGGTAACTTGAGCAAAGCTTAGGTGACATAAAAACGTTAGCATATCTTACCCTCTTCCCGACGAAATCGACGACGTCAAAAAAAATTCTTGTCTCTCCAACGATGTCGTTGCCTAGAAGTTCATTTCTTGACCGCTGGATCCGATTTAGAGATGCTGTCGCAACAACCGCTAAAGATGCCATCGGGATTCAAAGTGACAGTCCATTTTGATTTCTCCGACAATTTAAAGGGAAGGGACGCCGCCATATTGTTTACACAGCACCAGGCAAGGCCTATGCTATCTAGAACGCGCTCGTTGGTTGGTCAAAATCACATTCGGTATGCTGTATTTTTCATAATTCTTTTTCCGAATGTGGACGAGTCCATCACAGACTGGGTACGATTGGTAATATCGTATCTTTTTGCCATTAGTGACTTGAACACAATTTGACCTTAAGTGGATATATATTTTTTTACAATTATAGTCAAATCTTTTGATGTAAGGTAAAATGTACATAATGTAAAAAAATAATATTTGCCCTAAAGGGCAAGTCTTTTGAAGTTATGGCTTCGCAGTCGCATGTATGACAGGCCTGTACATACAACGAGTTGTAAACGCTGTTGTATATTCTTAGAAATGAAAATATAACGGTTTGAAAAAGAGTAACATAACTTGTGTTGTAAGCATAGTTTTATACATATTTTAAAAGGAAAAGCTAACTACACTTAAGTGAATAAAAAAGAAAATTAACTAATGGCCCCGCAGCCGCATGTCAGGTCTGCACATACAAGGTGTTGTAAGCGCTGTTGTATATTTATTTAAACAAGAGGCCCATGGGCCTTTATGGTCACCTGAGTCCTACAGTATTTATTTTTGTTAAAATATGTGCCAATTTGAGTAAAAAAATGTTAAGTATAACATTAACTTAAATTTGTCAGGACCATTAGCTGATCATTCCTAGACCGATTTTCAGTTCAATCGGCCTATTAGAGCTTGTTTTTAAGTTTGAAATAGGTATTTTCAAAATAGCGTCAATGGGAGCCAAATTGTATTTCTGATTGACCTGAAAAATAACAAAACTTTGTCAGGACCATTAGTCGATAACTCCTACCAAGTTTCAGTTCAATCGGCCCAGCAGAACTTGACTTTAAGTTTGAAATAGTTTTTCAAAATGGCGGCAATATTGGATTTCTGATCGACCTAAAAAACAACAACACTTGGTCAGGGAGATGTCAGTAACCTTCCCATGAAATATTAATGAAATCCCTTTGCCAGAATTTCAGCTTAAGTTGAAAATGTAAAATGTTAACGGATGACGCACGACGACGGAGAAGACGGATAGCAATAGGTCACTTGAGCTAAAAGCTCTAGTGACCTAAAAAAAAAAGGGGGAAATCTAATGGTTTGAAAAACAACAAAAAAGAAACGTAAACGTATGGGCCTGCATATACAATAGGGGTGTCACAATATACTGGTATTATATATTGCAATATAGGGTCTGTATCGTATGGTAACATTTGAAAGATGATACAGACAAGTGTAAACATCACGGCGGATGACACAACTGATCAGTCTTGTGCCTTACATTTATCAGGGCATTCAGTAGACCCTTGAGAGTATGTTTTTGACTCTCCAAAATTAGCTTTGACTCTACAAAATAATGTGTTTTACTAAATACTAAATCTCAAGGGTCAACTGAAAGCCCCGATTTATGATGTATACTACTAAGTTAGTAAAATTATTTAGCCAAAATGGTTTTGGACAAATATTGCAATACATATCGTGACACCCCTATAGCTTATATACAATGTGACAATGTTTGTTTGTTTGTTTGATTGATTTTGTTAAACGTCCTATTAACAGCTAAGGTCATTTAAGGACGGCCTACCCTGTGTGCAAGATGCATACGTGTAGTGTAATGTGTGTGTATTTTTGGAGGCTGCGATATGTTCGTGTTTGTCTCCTTGTGATAGCGCGGAACTGATGCCGACTTTATAGTGCTACCTCACTGAAACATACTGCCGAAGACACCCAGCAGGACGCCCCACCCGGACGCATTATAATGACACCGGGCGAAACAGTCGTCCCACTTATAATTTGCAGGAGTAGAAACTACCATTTTTAAAGTGAGGCATTGTCAAGGGAGACATTAGGAAGAAGAAAGGAGAGAAGAGATAAGGTCCCCAATTTAGTCGCCTCTTACGTTCATGCAATTGGGGGCAGCAGGTACAATTCTTTCATCACATTCCATGGTATCCTGACACGTGTGCAGACTGTCTGTCCATGTCGGTGAATTGTGTATATCTAAACATGGATGCTAGTTTTTTTTTCATCCCTTGTATTTTTACCAAAAATGAAAATTCTGAAAATCAGGGGAGCGCAAAATTTCGTTATGTCAGTGACAGACATGCAACAATATTTAGGCATGTGTGACCATCTTCAGTACCTTGAAATGTATTTTTTGCCCAAAGTAAATGAGAGCGTATATATTCACATGGCTGAAAAGCTATCTAATAATCTTGCATACCTACATGTGGAAAATGCATTACCTGTATCGCCAGGTTGTTTTCAAAAAATATTGATCCAACTCAAAGCTCTTCGGGCATTTTGCATCACACCGTCCCAGGATGTTGAACCTAAGGTGGGGCCTCTATATTGAACACTTACTGTGGTAAAGTTTGTTTTGGACATGCAATTCTAGACCGAATTCCAAAAAGTCTACTTCAGAGGTGCATATGTGCATATTTCAAACAGACGCGGAGAAAAATCAAGCCAGGTAGCATGTGCATATAAAGGAAGCATGTGCCAGGTACATATTGTATATCTACGGTATGTACTTTTCTGTTGTTTTATAAGAGACTGAAAATGTTTGCTGTTGTTGAGGTACTTTTCAAAATGCTCACATTTGTTTTTAGGTCATCCGAGACAAAGTCTCAAGTGACCTATTGCGATCGCCCTTTGTCTGTCGTCGTCCGGAAACAATTTACATTTTCGACTTCTTCTCCAAAACCCCTGAACCAACTTCATTGAAATTTTGCAGGGACCTTCCATGGACAAAGGTCAACAAAAATAGTGGCCGGTTTAGTCCCAAGCCCCCAGGGGCCTGAGGGGCGGGGCCAAAAAGGGTCAAATTGATTAAAATTTCAAAATATTCTTCTCAAAAACCCCTGAACCAATTTCAATGAAATTATGCAGGGACCTTCCATGGACAAAGGTCAACAAAAATAGTGGCCGGGTTAGTCCCAAGCCCCCAGGGGGCTGGTGGGCGGGGCCAAAATGACTAAAATTTCAAAAATATTCTTCTCAAAAAACCCTGAACCAATTTCAATGAAATTTTGCATGGACCTTCCATGGGCAAAGGTCACCAAAAAAATTGGCCTGTTTAGTCCCAAGCCCCCAGGGGCCTGGGGGGCGGGGCCAAAATGACTAAAATTTCAAAAATCTTCATCTCAAGACCCAGATATGGCAGAATCAAATGCTCTTCATAGTTAGAAGGGTCTTAAGGGTTATGACCTTAGGGTCTCACGTTTACCCCCTGGGGAAGGGGGGGGGGGAAAAATTTATTGTGGTTTATGATTCTTTGAATATTACATGTTAATAACTTTATTGGAATTGTAACCTTGAGTTGACAGTTTGATTCTTTGAAAATTTTGAGCCAGCCCTACCCCCAAGGGCTGTAGGGTGGGGCCCAAAGGAATAATATTTCTGTTCATGTTAAAAACAAAATCAATTCGCTTTCAATTAACATGGAACAATTTTATTAAAAGTTCACTTTATCAAAACTTGTTTTTATAGCATTGCTACTTTTTATTTTGTCAACCAGTTACTTGGCAGGTAACCAGTAATTATATAGGTCCCCTCAATGACTGAGGCGAAATTGAAAAAAGGATGTGTTTTTGCAATCTGACAATGTATTAAAAACAAATGGTAGCTTTTCCATTAAAATATATTTTATTATTTTGCAACATATTGTTGATATGTTCTATTCTATTTGCAGTTTTGCAAAACACACTGAAAGTGTGTTAATAGTGTTTCTGCAAAACATTTATATTCAATACATACATTTATTGCTCTATTGGCCTCAGATTATTTCATTTGGTGTGTTTTTAATGATTGAGATATCTTTTGATGAAACTTTTACACATGTATGCATTGTCATTAAACAGTGTATATTGTTATGGTGATGCATCCATTTTCATACCCCCAATGTGAAGGTCACTGTTGAAGGTCAAAAGTGAAACTATTCTTGTTTTATTTTGTTTACTCGGTTGTTTTTATTTAATTTCTAATGTTTTTGTTGGTTAATTTTTTAATCTATATTTTAATTGTAATCCAGAAAGGATGAAATAAATATTTATATAAAAATAACCTGTTGGTCATTTTTAACCCAGCTGTAGACTCTCCATAGAGAGCTTTAATACAATTATTATGAACCAAAATGTAACAACAAAATTGCGTATCAAAAAAGTTGTTTCCGCTTTCCCTACCGACCCTAATTGTTTGGGTCCTACTCTAAACTTTTTATTGCATTTTTGAAATTTAGTTTTTAATAAAATAAGTCATAAGCAACTTAAAATCTATGCTGTTGATGTTATTATCTATGAATATTGAAACATGTATCATTGTATTCTGAAAATGAATAAATAATTAAGTATTTGAACTGGAACTTTAAAGAAATTTCCCAAGAAACATAATAAAATAAAATAATGGACATCACACTATAGCTTATCACCTAGAAGTTGGCCATCCACTGGGCACTTGCGTGGAATTCATGTATATTTTGCAAATCGCAACATGAAACAAATACACAATGGTTTGCTTAGGAGTCCTTTTTTATTTCACAACAACACACTTTGAACTCTGATATAATCAAATGCATTTTGCATCAATGCAAATTCATCCAAGCTATTATCGTAACAAGCCCATGTAATTTGCACACCGAAATATTAGTAAATAATGTGCACCCCCTATAATTAATTATAATTAATAAATGAAATAAAATTCCACCAAAAAAACTCTTCTTAGCATTGTCTGGACGCTATGCATTGTTAAATAACGCTACTGTTTCTGAACTTCATGTGCACATTACATTGGTTTTTACGCTCCCATCTTGGAAACTTAACTGAACTGAAATGTCTGGTAATTCCAAAAATGCAATGAGATCTGGACACAGCCATTTGATAAATATCAAAGTTACATATTGGCAAGTTCTTGTGTTATCTGTAACCTTTTCAAAGGTCCCTCTGCATCGTTTTAAAACAGCTGTGCTTGTGGAACAGGCGCAGGCGGTAAGGTGTCATCCTAAAAGTAGTCTTCTAGTTCATCACCTTCCAACACGCATATATTGTGCAATATACAAGCTGCAAACGACGAAACCTTCCTTTAAGTATTCCAAATGTGTTCCCAATGACAACTCTGGTACCCGACAACGTACGATTGTACTTCGCCATATCGCGTCGAAGATGTCCATTGTCTCGATAGGGTGTCAAAAGCCAACGCCTGCAGGGATATGCCCCATCTCCCAAGAGGTGATGCTCACCACAACGAGCAGGACCATGTAGCCACATCTGGTTTTTTAGAACGACCTGGCCAGTCCACATTTATATCGATGAACATTCGGTTCTCTCTGCACACTCCTTGGAGTATAATGGAATGGATTTTTTTTTGTGATTTACATATTCCACACCATGTTGATTTTGTAATTCTGTGTGCCATCTATAGCACCATGTACACCGGGAAATCCTTTCTTTTGTTGAAAGTTGTTTTTAGATGCGAGTTAAACACATCCAATATTCTCCTGTTGTGGTCATTGAATGTAGACAATGATACATCAAATCTGAACAGTTTCTTGGGATCCAAGATACCAAAGACTCATAAGTAGATCTTTCTCAAGTGTGATTTGTGGCCGTCCAGCATTTGGTTGTCTTGGCTGATAAACTGCAATGTTGGTGACTATTGTCTGAAAGGTCTCTCTAGACACTCTAAATAAAGAATGTCCTGAACGAATCCGGGTTATACATTGGGACCACTTCTTCGACATAATTTTCTATTCGAGGTCAATCTCTCCGCCTGCAAAAAAAATGCAAAAGAATATGATACAGTACAGTATGTCACCAGATCACACATCTACACCAGGTAAAAATACGTTCCCTTGAATTATGCAAACGAAAGCACGAAACACTATATTCACAATATTGTTGTGGTTATATTGCAGCATGGATGTTAATTATCATTTCGTGGTTGCAGTGTGTTGGTCTCGTATTGCCGGACAAGGCGTACATTACAGTCTATTGCACTTGTTTTGGTTTCGGTTTTTTCAAGATTGTAAAAGAAATACTCAACCGATTTTAAAAATTTTAACACCACATTGTAGCATTCGCCGAGTAGTAAAAGGTTATCTAAAAACATTTGAAATCAAATCCATATTGAAAACATTTTTCTCTTAGAGACTACTAACAAAAACGTGTCCATGTTCCTTGTTTACCTGTATGCGACGTTAAATAAAGTGTCTTGTATCTTGTTGTACACGATGATTTAATCTAGAAATTTACAAATTAAATTAGTAAAAATATCTGCACATTACTTGTAATCTGTAACTACATGTCTCGGTCGTACCTGTCTTGTTTGTTTGTTTGTTGACGTCTTGGTGGTCGGAGATATTCACTAAAAGACAAATAATCTAAAGCCTGATATATCATATAAACAACAATTTAATTAATTCAAAAGCAAAATTAAAACATAAAAAGGCGAAATCAAGAACGAACAATACCACAAACCTCTAACAAGCCATAGGTGAAATCGGGCTTCATAGATGTACCATATGTGACAGGAGGTCTAGGTCTGTGCCATAAAATGAAAAAAATAGCATAATGTACCATACACTGAAGCTACACAATAAGGAAGTGTCAAATGCTATCCATTTTACTCCAATCAACATCTCGCGCTAGACAAATACAATGTATATGTTTAATCTACTTATACATAGCTACATTTGTGCTTCAGAAGAACGCTAAAATAAAAGTTGCACAATAAAGATAGTATTTGTAATTAAGTATTAAATGCTACAGTTGTTGTTCATTCTTCTAATATACTATAGCAAAGTTCTAGAGCCAAATGCATGTAATTTCACCTGAGGTGTTTGATTGATTTATATACATATAAATATATTTCATATTTTTGACAAAAAATATCCAACATGTGAATGACCAGCATAACAATGCAATGCTACTTGAAATTAATTACCTGTTTCCCTTGTTGTTGATGCTTTAACATCAGCAAGCTCTTTCCGTATGTTTGCATTCTGAATACTCAACACATCAATTTCTGTATCCTTTTCAATGCATTTTGAGCAACTGCTTGTATTAGTTAATACTTCCAACACAGACCGAGAACTACTTTCTATTTCATCCAAATCTAAGAGAACATTATTTGGATTTGGATTGTAAGTTGTGCCCGTGTCCATGGGGTTTCTGTGGCTTGTATTACCATTAAATTCCTCACCAGGGACAACAGAGTATGGATTGTAGAGATGGTAGATATTAATGGTCCAAATTCTTTCTTAACGGTTGAGGATGGATGCTTGAGACAGCTGGCTGGTCATAGTAACTACCTCTTGGAAGCTGTTGAGGAGGAAGCGGCGGCATAGAAATGATTGTTATCATAGAATGACAAGTTGGAATGGCGGTCAGTTATATTGAAGTCAATGGGCTGCATGCTATTTGATGATGCAGGAGACAAAAAGTTAGACATGCTTTTTGTCAGAGTAACAGAATGAGGAATGGTTAATCTGTTCTCTACAATAGAATTACTGAATACAGTCGCACTGTGTGTTAATATAGGCACAGTGGAATTATTGGATAGAGCCATATTAGGTGTTGCAGAGACGGTAGAATTACTGCATAGAGCCATATTAGGTTTTGCAGACATAGTAGAATTACTGGATAGAGTCACACTGTTTTTTTAGGAGCATTCAACATATTAGGATCACAAAGTTCAATCGCAGCTGGGCTGTTAGTATGTTTGTTAGGGGCAGGATAATTGCTGTTAGTTATCACTACATCATCATGCGTCATGCTCAATGTTCCAAATATCGTTTTCGCTTTGGCAAAAGCTACTGCTCCTTGCAATTCTGACTGCTTCTTCTGCTCTTCTCTGAAAGAAGAAAAATAGGATATATATGTTCTTGAAATATTTATAAAGCCTTAAGTTATTTATTTGCCGAGAAGAAAAATATCCCACATCAGTGTTTAAATGGTGAAAAGCTTTCTTAACCTGTGACCAAAATAGAAACTTTATATTTGGATGAATCTACATGTATTCTAGTAACGAGTGAAGATCACAAATAATTTGTATTTCGGTGTTTATTTTATATTGAATAAGGTTTTAGAAAGTAAAGGCAATTTATCGGAAGACAATGTCTCCATTGTACATTATTCATGTAAAACGACACATACCCAAAGGGCCTGGTGAGTCTTTGCCGTCTGCTAATGTCTGTCTGAAAGAATAAAATGCTTTTTAAATCAAAACTAGTGTTCAATAATAAATATTCACATTAGGAGTTATATACATATGTTCCATTAGTAAACGTAATAAAGGCCTATTCATTAAAATGCAAGGTCATGATCTAAATCAAAGACACAATAACATTATTTCGAAGTGTTATTCTTCTCAGACTACATAGTATAGGTGAGTGTTATAAGGTTACAGTAACTATGCAACTCTTAATTTGCTAGCACAAAATAGTTGGATGTTTAAGATGGACTGAGGAGAAGAGTCAGAGACTTGTAAAAGAAAATGCCTGCAGCGAGATCCTCAGTCTACCCCAACTCTACTAACAATGCCATCCTCATCTGCAGGATCATCGTCAGAATCAGTATCTTCGCTTACAGTTTACAGTTACGAGATCCTAAAAACACAATCGTACAAAACCTTGCTCTTCGAATATCTCGTATATTAAAAAAGTCTAAAAATAACTTTACTATGGATTCCGAGCCATGACGGAATAAAAGGCAACGAATTTGCTGACAGGGAAGCAAAAAATGCATTGAATCTCGAACAAACAAATATCAAACTACCATACACAGATTTTAAACCTACTATTCGTACAGCCATTCAAAATGAATGGCAGAAACGCTGGTCTCTGGAGACCAACAACAAACTTTTTAAGATACAACCGAAACTTAAAACATCTATTCCCAGTCGGAAAGATCGTAGAGAGGAAGTTGTCCTCGCTCGGCTCCGCACTGGGCACACATATCCTACTCATTCGTACCTTTTAAAACGAGAAGATATACCTTCATGCCACGCATGTGACACTCCATTTACAGTGGAGCATTTTTTAATAGAATGTTCCGATTTTAAACACATTCGTGATAACTACTTCCGAGTCCCGGATATGAAAACACTTTTCAGTTCCGTGGATTCGAAGGCATTATTTAACTATTTGAAAGACATCGGTCTATTTTATAGACTCTGATGTCTTTTAACCCACCTTATCCTTTTTGACGTTATATATATATCGCATATTCCATATCATCTATTCGTTATCTCTTTTATTATTTTAACCCCCTTTTATTATTTTTAATTATCTACACATACAATGCGAATACTTTTAAAATGAACCATTTTATCTGATTTTATCTTCGCTATTCACATGTTTGTTAAAAAAGTAAAGTGAATAAATAAATCACCATGGCCCTAAATGACCACAGCCGTCGATGGGCCGTTAAACATAAACAAACAAACAAACAGTATCTTCGCCGTCACCTCCACTCACTCTTCAATCACCTACACACTATCTACCATCACCATGTAATACCGACACAAATACATACAATGGCCATACTTTTGATGCACTAACAGACAGTGTGAGCCATATAGATGGCCTATACACTACTGCTTTTAAAGTTATTCCCAGAAGAATAATACATCATCAGTCATAATATTTCTGGGAAAGCTGCCAATTCCAAAACTGAAAAGGAATCAGATACGGCCAGTATTCTCGGGCCATTTCACACATTTTAAATAATGCCCTTCGTTCACCATGTGTAACTTTATCTAGGGTTTTATTTTGTATCTTAGTTTAATTTTTTCTTCTGAAAACTTATTGGGAGTTGTTAACTTATTGATTGTTTGTTTTTTCTACCTTGTTAGATAAAACTTAAGAACATGGTTGTTGCATTTATATGAAACTTTTCATATTTGATTTTTTTTTCACTTAACTACCAAACAGAAAAATTCCAAGCAGAAAGAGGGGAAATTAGCAGATTTTTTTTTATTTCAGCCCTAATCCTAGTATACAGCTTGTACTATAGATGTCATATTTTATTATCTTTGTGTAACATGAAATTCCTTAATAATACTTAACTTGTTTTAACAAATTAAGATGTTATACATGGTATATTCTGTATTACCAACAATTGAATATCCGGAATTGCTCCGTTTTGTATGTTAGTATTTGGTGATTCCGTAATTTGTTACCGTACATCGGTTTTGTTTTTAGTTGTACTTCCGGAATTAAAAGAAGGCATCACGTTGAAAGTTTTTGTGTTATTTTCCTAATTGAAACCATCCAATATAATACAATCACGATGCCATAACATCCCCTGTTTCCACTACATTTATCGTCTCAGTCTCGGACGTTTCCTCCTGTATGTTTTCTCGTTGTATTTTTATTAAGTTCATCCTTTGGATCTCCGCCGATCCAAAAATAGGGTGCACGTCTCCTTTTACTACCACAAACTCAACCGCGTACTTCTCCTGCGTTCTAGGATTAACTACATTCAACGTACGTTTCCCCATAGGCTTGGTTTCGGTCTTGTTAAACATCACAAGTTGTTTATTTGTGCTTTGTAGCTTGTCAAATTTTCGATCGTAGCATGCACGCGAGTACATCCGAGCAGGAAATACATTTACAGATCTGGCTGGAACTCAACGTTTTTCTTGTTAATCTTCATCAGGGCGTTTATACGCTTTGAGCTAACACCTCCTACCACGTATACCTCCTCTACCGAAAACATGCACTCATTTCCATCCCAGTCGTCATTTTCCTCTGACGATTCATCGCTAATTTTGTGGATTTGGCGTCGCGATTTATAATTATGTGGAGTGCGTCAAGTTTTAACGCGTTCTTGTTGTCGGCTTTCAATTTGTTGGCTTTTACATGTTCGTTTTGTTTGTTGTCAGCTACACATTTGTTCCCGAAATGACCAATTTCTCCACATTTCCTGTCCCATGCGGGGCATTTATTTCTCTAATGTCTGACCACAAAACTTACAGTCCATTTCAGTTCGCTCGTAGTTTCGTTCCGGTTTTGACCTAGTTTCTTTACGTCTTACGTAGTGGACTTCCTCACCCTGTATTTCTTTCATTTGTACAGAGGTTTTCTCAAACGCATTGGGCCGGGAAAAACTTTTAAAAGCACTCGTCCGTCAGGCAAGTTGACTGGTAAAAAGTACTCGTCCGGATGGAAAATTCACTTGTCCGAAAATTTTATACTAAAATGTTGTTTAAATAATATGTTAATGAATTGTATCTATTATAAAAAACAATTAACATGTATCCTCGGGTTACCGGTTTCCGCGCACTTAAGAAGCATCCGCGATTTCGTACTCATATCGGCAGAACACTGTTAAAATTACGGAAGACTGTCATAAACATGTATACAATCTACTTAAGGGAACAAAAAACTAGCAATGTAAAACTGTATTTTAAAACAAGAGGCCCAATGGGCCTGCATCGCTCACCTGGTATTAATCTCACACTTGTAATCTTAAAAGTGGACTAAAATACATTTACAGGCAAAATATCAGTGTTTCATTCATAAGAACCTATTAAAAGATTTAAACATATGACACCTGTGACCTTGAATGTCGAACAAGGACATTATAATATTAGGTTGAACAGAGTTTATAGTCTTCCAACCCAGCATGCTTCTGGAAAAATATCATTACCCTGGACCTTTTGGTTATACAGAACAAATCATTTTAAGATTTAAACATATATTGACCACTGTGACCTTGAATATGGGCGAAGGTCATTCACTTGGTAGTCCTTCATCCCAGCATGTTAATGGCCAAATATCATCACCCTTGGCCTTTTGCTTATTAAGAAGTCATTCAATGGTTTTAAACATATTTGACCCCTGTGACCTTAAAATAAATATGTCAATGTCATTCATTTGAACTTGGTAGTCCTTCATCTAAGCATGTTACTGGCTTTATCCTAGGCCTCTTGGTTATTCAGAAGAAGTTGTTTAAAGGTTACGAATATATTTGACCCTGTGACCTTGAAAAAAGATGAAGGTCATTCATTTTAACAAACTTTATAGCCCTTCATCCCAGCATGCTACTAGCCAAATTTGACCCTTATGACCTTGAAAGTGGGTCAAGGTCATTTATTTGAACAAACTTTGTAGCCCTTCATCTCAGCATGCTACTGGCCAAATATCATCACCCTAGGCATTTTGGTTATTCAGAACAAGTTGTTGAAATATTTTAAACATATTTGCTCCTTGTGACCTCGAATATGATTCATGGTCATACATTTAAACAAACTTGGTAGCCATTGATCCTAGTATGCTACTGACAAAATATCATCACCCAGGGCATTTTGGTTATTCAGAAGAAGTTGGTTAAAGTTTTTAACATATTTGACCCGTGTGACCTTGAATATGAGTGAAGGACATTCATTTGAACAAACTTTGTAGCCCTTCATCTCAGCATGCTACTGGCCAAATATCATCACCCTGGGCATTTTGGTTATCGAGAAGAAGTTGTTAATAGTTTCTAACATATTTGACCCCTGTGACCTTGAATATGGGTGAAGGTCATTCATTTGAACAAACTTTGTAGCCCTTCATCTCAGCATGCTACTGGCCAAATATCATCACCCTGGGCATTTTGGTTATCGAGAAGAAGTTGTTAATAGTTTCTAACATATTTGACCCCTGTGACCTTGAATATGAGTGAAGGTCATTCATTTGAACAAACTTTGTAGCCCTCCAATGGTTTGTGATCGGTAAGCAGTGTGAATTCAGCTCCGTATAAGTACACATGTAGACGTTCACATGCCCACACAATCCCTAACGCCTCTTTCTAGGTTTGAGAATAGCGTTTCTCAACGTCGGTTAAGCTTCTACTTATGTAACAAATCACACGCATTTCACCTTTCAATTCTTGGACGAGAACTCTTCCCAATCCCACTGAACTGGCATTAGTTATGAGAAACGTTGGTGCTTTGTTGTCGAAATATCCGTCCTGCCCCAGGGGGAAAAAAGGTACATTTTTGGGGGTTTGGGGTACCTAAGGTACATTTTTGATAACAAAGAAAAAGGCATATTTTAGGCATGCCTATATTGTACCTAAATCACACCTCTGACTGAGGTACACCTAAAATGTGCCTAAATCATACCTCTGACTGTGGTATACCTAAAATGTGCCTAAATCATACTTCTGACTGGGTATACCTAAAATGTGCCTAAATCAAGTCAAAGTCAATCTAAGTCAAGATTTTTGCAAACAATATTTTATTGTGATACAATCAATTGGGACCTATATAATATAGACAGATATACACACTGAACAAGAGATTATCTAAAAAGTAATGAAGTAACTTGAAGACAGTTATTACTGATGAAATCTTTTGCATGTAAATTAATTTTTTTTTTTTTTTGTTAACAATTACTTTAATGAGATACAAACTTTCGATAATTTAAATTTATTCAAATTTGCTTTATAGACTAATATATATACAAACACATCATAAAATAAAATAAGTGGGACAATCCCTTACAGTTGTGCCTCTTCATCTGTTCATAAATCAAAAGAGGTTTTTGGGCTTAACAAACATGTTTAAATTGCAAAACTAGATGAAGTATTGAAGTTCAATCATTTTGTTGTCTCTGGGACTTTGGTAAAGAAGAAAGAATTTAATATGAACATGTGGTGATGTGCACGTGTCAAAGTCCAACATTATCAGGCAAATGTATATAAACACAATATCATATCATATAATTAATAATTTTTAAAAGACTGAAAGTTCTTTATGAGACATATATGCCAAAACATAAGTCAGCAAGTACTGTAACTGTCCTCATTAAGCTTCTGATGGTGGCTAATAGGGTCACAATCTTCTGGCAATTCAGGAGGGATTATACTGAAAAAATAACAATCAAGTTAACTCAACACATTACTTTAATTAAAATGTTCTATATATTCTGTTAGATACAAAGTAAAGGAAAATGTAATAGTTTATGAATTGCATTTCCAGTTTGAATAAATTAAGTAATTCTACAACAAGGTTTAAAATTGCAAACAGTCGGATCAAAGGGACATAACTCTATAATTAGGGGAGGACCTCCAATTGTGTAGTGAATTTATTTTTTAAACAAAAGGAAAAATATTTCTATTAATATGGGAGTTGATTTTATATATATTTCACAAATCGTCAGTTTGAATGAAATGCTTAAGTATATTGGTGCAGTACTTTGAGAGGAATAGTCAAACGAGGGGGACATAACTCTATAATGAAGGGCGGTGCGGCATCCGTCGTTCGTCCGTCCGTTGTCCGGTGTCAAAATTTTACTTTAAACGACTACTTCTTACTAACCAAAAGGCCTAGGGTGTCGATATTTGGCCAGAAGCAAACTGGGATGAAGGGCTACAAAGTTTGTTAAAATTAATGACCCTTCACCCATTTTCAAGGTCTCAAGGGTCAAATATGTTAAAAACTTTAAACATCTTCTTCTTGATAACCAAAATGCCCAGGGTGATGATATTTGGCCAGAAGCATGCTGAGATGAAGGGCTACAAAGTTTGTTCAAATGAATGACCTTCACCCATATTCAAGGTCACAGGGGTCAAATATGTTAAAAACTTTAAACAACTTCTTCTGAAAAACCAAACTGCCCAGGGAGATGATATTTGGCCAGTAGCATGCTTGGGTGAAGGGCTACCAAGTTTGTTCAAATGAATGACCTTCAATTATAGTCAAGGTCACAGGGGTCAATTGTCTTAAAAAACCTTCACAAGGAGCAAATATAATCAAAAGGCTCAGGATGTTGATATTTAGTCAGTAGCATGCTGGGATCAAGGACTAGGAGAAGAGATAAGGTCCCAAATTTAGTCGCCTCTTACGATCATGCAATTGGGGGCAGCAGGTACAATTCTTACGCCCTACCTGCAGGGACATTTGTTACAAGTAATTTCATGTATATCGTCGTTTGTTACAAGTAATCTCATGTATATCGTTATGTCACGAAACTGTGAATTGAACATTGAACAACGACTACATATTGAATCATCCTCTTCTCTCATTCCTGAATACAAAAACAACCAAAATCACATCGGAATACGTATATCACCAAGTCCACGATGTTCAAGTCCCTGCGCATTCCTCCGTAGGCTGATCCCCTCACAAATTAGCACATGTTTAATTAACAACACTACAACAAACAAAAACGATTATAAGCATCAACTATAAACAATTCAGACCTATCCTATCCTATACATATTTCACTTCAACTGTTCATCTCAACCATACACTCAACACTTTTCTTACTTTATTCTTAAAACTGTTATATAACCCATACCAACATTCGACAACCACGGTCTGCATATACTCCCTATGTTGAATTTGGACTTGCATTAAAAAAAACAAAAACAAAAAACAATAATAATATGTGTGTAACAAATACCTCGATGAAAACCCCCAGTTGAACCCAGGTATTTACACACCTGTACAGGTAAAGCACGGACTTCACGTGCCATTAGTTACTACAATTTACAGATCCTTCACTCACAATATAACGAAACGAAATCTATTTATATTCTCCTTTGTCCCTCATACGAATATAAATTATTTCATATCTATAAATCGTAAGTGAACAAACAACAAAAAGACTAATTCTTTTATACGCTATAATTAGCTAATCAGGTATCGTTTGTTACAAGTAATTTCATGTATATCGATACTACAAAGGTAAATTGTCGATATTGTGAGATTAGAGCCCCAATTTCTTAGACACTGCTAGCTTGTGAGATAAATCATCCAATACGTAACCATCTTTTGCTGTTTCGGACTTCCACCTACCTGTGCCTTAAACAAATCGCTTCAGAAGCCTTCAATGTATGTCTCCAAAAAACACTACACATCTTAAGCCTTCCCTTAACAGACCTTTTATCTTTTTTAACAGGGATTTCAAAATCACCTTCTCTAAATCATCAGCTAAATTTGCATCACAGTCAATTCTTACCATATCAATGGAAACCTTAGGATTTTGGTCCTGGTGCTGTCTGGGTAATTGAAGGCAAAGCCCTGACTTTCCTTGGGCAGTTCTGTGCCCAGTGTCCAGCCCCGTTACAATAGTAGCACACTCCCCCGGTTCTTCCCATGTTCGTCTCATTCGCTGCTCCGCCGAAACTGTTGCCGGCGAACCTGTTGACACCGCCTCCGACAAACTGAGGCATTCCTCCTTGGAAGAATGGTGCTGCTCCTCCCCCTCCGAAACCCTGCTTGGCCCCGGGGTTCTCCCCCATGTATCCACCAAACTGTTGAAGGCCACGAAAAAGCTGTTGTGACTCCTGTGAAGGAAACCCATATTCTCTTCGGTCTCTCTGCTGTCCCCCAATGGTATAATTATTCTGTCCTCCCCGTGCCTTTAACCTTACGACTTCGAATAGCCCTGGCCTCTGCCCGACGTAATCGCACTGAATCCTCAGCGTCGTCAGCAATAGGATCGTCCAAATATCCACCCACGGTATCCCAGCCATGTCTATCGGCTATTTTAACAATTTTGTTCCTCTCCCCAAGGGCCGCCACACACGCTTCTAACTTTTCTGTAGCACACTGCCTGTTGCCTTCTTCTACGAGCGCCACTGCACGCTTCAATTCCACGATTCTGTCGGAATTAAACTTGACTTGTTTCTCGTTGGACTGAAACTGGTTTTTAAAGTCACTTTTACTGTTTTCTGCCACCAACTCGTCATGTGCTTGAAGCTTGGCGTCAATTTCCTTAAAAATACCAAACTTCTGTCTCTTTAACACGGACTCAAGCCGTGACGAAAACAATGACAACGCATCTTCTGTGGTAAGGCTATTAGCTGAACTCTCATTGGAGACTGTTGCTTCCCTCTCGACAGGTTCCTCCTCGCTCATCATAAAAAATAATTGACGGAGCCAACGTGGAACATCCGTCTCTGTGTGTAACAAATACCTCGATGAAAACCCCCAGTTGAACCCAGGTATTTACACACCTGTACAGGTAAAGCACGGACTTCACGTGCCATTAGTTACTACAATTTACAGATCCTTCACTCACAATATAACGAAACGAAATCTATTTATCTCAGGCACACTAGTGTTTTCTACCTACAGTGATCTTGAGTTCTGTAAAATCTTCTGTGAACTGAATGCCTTTTCTGTAGTGTTTTATGCAATTGCAGAAATATACTTTTGTGAATTTCATAGAACACCAGGTAAATATTTGTCCTAAAACAACACCAAATGTTTTTAAGGTACAAATCTCAAATAATCACAAACGCTTTATTAGATCAAGGATCCAGTGCTTGCAATAATTTTTGAACATGGTTAAGTTTTTGTCAGTCCTACCTTTGCAAAACTCTGAATAACCTGGAGGCACATGTTGATGATATTTGACCAGTAGCATGCTAAGATAGAGTGCTGTAACATGTTTTAAAACAAATGACTTTGAACTAATTTCAAGGTCACAGGGTTCAAAAATGTAAACATTTGAACAACTTCTTCTGAAAAACCAAGAGGCTATATGGGTAATGATATTTGACCAGTAGCATGCAGGAATAAAGCACAATAAACTTACATCAAATAATTGACCTTGATCCTATTTCAAGGTCACTGGCTTGGGGTCAAATCTGTTAAAACCTTTAAAAAACTTCTTCTGAAAAACCACTAGACCCAGAGTGATTATATTTGGTCAGCAGATGCATGCTTGGATGGAGTGCTAATATTACTTCCTAAATGAATTACCTTGACCTATTTTTAATCTCACAAGTGTCAAACATGTTAGAAACCTTTTAACAATTCATAAGATCATACTGTATATGGGCCCTTATTTGGTTAAATAAAGTTGTATAATATATTGTAAACCCTTTATTTTATGGTTGCATTATAGATCACCTGCCAGAAGGTGCTAACAAATTAAAATTCAAAATATATATATTTAAAAACATTAAAATATGTGCATTCATATGCCTTAGCTTTGTGCAAGCTATTTGGAGCACTGATATTCAGTCTGTTATTTTGTTAAATTTGTTTGTTTGTTTGTTTGATTTTATTTAACGTCCTATTAACAGCTAAGGTCATTTAAGGACCCCCTCCCCTGTGTGCAAGATGCATGCGTGTAGTGTATGTGTGTGTATTTTGGGAGGCTGCGATATGTTCGTGTTTGTCTCCTTGTGATAGCGCGGAACTGATGCCGACTTTATAGTGCTACCTCACTGAAACATACTGCCGAAGACACCCAGCAGGACGCCCCACCCGGTCACATTATACTGACAACGGGCGAACCAGTCGTCCCACTCCTAACTTGCTGAGCGTTAAGCAGGAGTAGAAACTACCATTGTTAAAGACTTTGGTATGTCTCGGCCAGGGGACAGAACCCAAAGCCTTCCTCACAGGGGCGAACGCTCAACAAATGGCCAAAAGTGAGGCATTGTCAAGGGAGACATTAGGAAGAAGAAAGTTATTTAGAAAGGAGGTACAATTCTTATGCCCTACCTGCAGTTTTTTTGTTTGTTAAATTGTCCAAGTTTAACATTCTTCATACCATTAGCCTAAGCTAGAGTCTTTAGGCTTATAGATACAAGCTTTAGTACAAAACATCAAAATTTTGATCCAACACTACTGTTGATTATATCGCTACGAATTGTCAACGTGTTCCAAATTGATGTGTAATATATACATGTATAGTACATTAATCTACTAATTAAACCATATTGAACACCTCTTTGTGTTACATATATGTTATACTCTGGTGCTAGACATAACCAGTTTTGTCAGAATATACTAGATAAAGTTCGGTCAATGACCGGCCAGTGTTCGGTCCAAAAAAAATGGATACTTAACCATAATTCTTTAACTGAAGTATGTAAACAAAAGATGCAAAATTTGACTTAATATTTATTTTCAGCTTCCAGGTCTTCAGCGAGAATTCGTGCTAAGAAGATAACAGATGGTGGAAAGGAGATGACTGATGGTGGAAAGAATATTACAGATGATGTAATGGAAATGAGTGATGATAATGAAGAAATAGAGATGACAAGTGCTGATTTATTTGCAGGGAAAAGAAGAAAACAGATTCAGCAGAAAAAGTTACCTCGACAGGTAAATTATAATTTACTTGCTGTGCAAAGTTGGTCAGAATCAAACGGGAAGTCAAGTGACTAAAGGTCAAGGTCATTGGGTCAAATTTGTATATTTTTACTGGTAAATATTGACAGGCGTATAATGGCCTTTGGCCTCTTGTTAGGTATCACGATGTATCATATTTGCCAGATGATGTATCGTGCATAGGTTGGCGATACAATTCACTGATGCATCAGTGAATCTTTACACCACTATACATTATGTAATTGTATAAAATAGACTGGAAAGATTATAATTCACAACAATATTATCAGTATCACATGTCTTTCCGAAATATGTTTCTTTGGATGTTTTTACAGGTCACCAGACTTTTTGACATTTGACTTTAAACAGTCCAGTGTCGAAACAATCATCTTTTGACATCTGCTACATGTATAAATATCTTACATTTTACTAAATTTAACTTCATGCTTCATTTGCCATTTATGCGACCTCACATACCGGCGAGAGAGAACACTTCAGATCCACAATGACAAATGCCATCCAGGTACATATACTCAAGTAATTGATGAATTTCATAACAAACTCTTCAATGTCTTTGAAATATTTAATGAACCGGCTATTATTAGGCCACGCCAAATTGATAACTTGTTTGTTGGGAAATGGAAATCGAAAACGTGAGCGAGTGCAGATCTACTGTAAACATGGAATATTACGCGTGGGGGAAATTTACGCTTATTACGCAGGGCTGGATCGTCCGCGTAAATTTCCCCCGCGCGTATGGTTTCATCGATAGTGTAAGGAACGACAACTCTGATAGATCTGATATTGGTACGTGTGTGTGATGTCTTTCTGTAATATTGCTTTGTTAACGTATTACTACTTAACATAAATTGTCTTGTAATGGTATAAAATAAAAACAATAACAACTGAAATAAACTACTCGATTAATTGAAGTTTTTAATGAACAACAAATTTACTTACGAATAGTGTATGGTTTTATCATTGTTATTTATGTAGCAGTGGTGAATTTTGTAGATAAACATCAACAAACACTGTGAGAGTTCTTCACGATTTATTGTGCGTAGTTCCCATTCCTTAGACATAAATGATTAAACCCTGCAATCATATAATAATTACATTTCAGATATATGTATGGGATCTACAACTCATTCATAACGCACATATACATGTAGCACACTGAATTTACAAGAAGTTATCTTGAAATGTTACATGTAAGATTATAGTTCTATAAGTTATAAAAGTTATATTACATCTAGATTTACATTATATTTACTGATATTTATACACATGTAATATTGAACATATGATGTAAATCTTATCTTAGCTCAGTATTTATTGGTACGGAGGTTACTTAATAAATATACAAAGAGTACAATAAAATACATTCATCAATACATTACTATAAGTTTAAAATAGAAAACTGTACCTATTTGTGGAACAGGGCCATTTGAAGTCGTACGGAATTATCCGAGGTTATTACGTGTACTCGTAATTTCTGTATGACAAAGAAACACGTATATATAAAATACAAGTAAAATGACGCAGTATATATATACCGTACGTCAAATGTAGTGCTAGTGCGCAAGAAAGATGGTGCATTAAGGATGCGTGTAGACTACCGCCAGTTGAATGGAAGGACTATTAAGGATGCATACGCATTACCAAGGATCGACGACATTTTGGATTCTTTGGCAGGAAATAGTTACTTCACCGTGCTTGACATGAAAAGTGGTTACCATCAGATTGAGATTGCAGAGGAGCATAAGGCAAGGACGGCATTCACGGTCGGACCACTTGGATTTTATGAGTATACTCGTATGCCATTTGGGTTAGTAAACGCACCAGGAACGTATCAGCGCTGTATGGAAATGATTCTTGGAGATTATCACACTCAGATTTGTTACATATACCTTGATGATCTGTTCATTTNTGGTAGAAAGACAGATGATGGAAAGGAGATGACAGTGGTGGAGAGAAGATGACAGATGGTGGGAAGGAGATGACTGATGGTGAAAAAGAGATGACAGATGGTGGAAAGGAGATGGCAGATGGTGAAGAGAAGATGACAGATGGTGGGAAGGAGATGACTGATGGTGGAAAAGAGATGACAGATGGTGAAGAGAAGATGACAGATGGTGGGAAGGAGATGACTGATGGTGGAAAAGAGATGACAGATGGTGGAAAGGAGATGACAAATGGTGAAAAAGAGATGACAGATGGTGGAAAGGAGATGGCAAATGGTGGAAAAGAGATGACAGATGGTGAGAAGGAGATGACTGATTGTGGAAAGGAGATGAATGATTGTGAAAAGGAGATGACTGATGGCGGAAAGGAGATGACAGATGGTGGGAAGGAGATGACTGTTGGTGAGAAGTAGATGACAGATTGTGGAAAGGAGATGACCGATGGTGGAAAGGTGGAAAGTTGATGACTGATGGTGGAAAGGAGATGACTGATGGTGGAAAGGAGATGACTGATGGTGGAAAGGAGAGGGCAAATGGCGGAAAAGAGATGACAGATGGTGAGAAGGAGATGACTGATTGTGGAAAGGAGATGACTGATGGTGGAAAGGAGATGACAGATGGTGGGAAGGAGATGACTGTTGGTGGGAAGGAGATGACTGATGGTGGAAAGGAGATGACAGATGGTAGAAATGAGATGATTGATGGTAGAAAGGAGATGACTGATGGTGGAAAAGAGATGACTGATGGTGGAAAGGATATGGCAAATGGCGGAAAAGAGATGACAGATGGTGAGACGGAGATGACTGATTGTGGAAAGGAGATGACAGATGGTGGGAAGGAGATGACTGATGGTGGAAAGGAGATGACAGATGGTGGAAAGGAGATGACAGATGGTGAAAGGAATATTACAGATGATGTAATGGAAATGAGTGATGATAATGAAGAAATAGAGATGACAAGTGCTGATTTATTTGCAGGGAAAAGAAGAAAACAGATTCAGCAGAAAAAGTTACCTCGACAGGTAAATTATAATTTACTTGCTGTGCAAAGTTGGTCAGAATCAAACGGGAAGTCAAGTGACTAAAGGTCAAGGTCATTGGGTCAAATTTTGTATATTTTTACTGGTAAATATTGGCAGGCGTATAATGGCCTTTGGCCTCTTGTTAGGTATCACGATGTATCATATTTGCCAGATGATGTATCGTGCATAGGTTGGCGATACAATTCACTGATGAATCTTTACACCACTATACATTATGAAATTGTATAAAATAGACTGGAAAGATTATAATTCACAACAATATTATCAGTATCACATGTCTTTCCGAAATATGTTTCTTTGGATGTTTTTACAGGTCACCAGACTTTTTGACATTTGACTTTAAACAGTCCAGTGTCGAAACAATCATATTTTGACATCTGCTACATGTATAAATATCTTACATTTTACTAAATTTAACTTCAGGCTTCATTTGCCATTTATGCGACCTCACATACCGGCGAGAGAGAACACTTCAGATCCACAATGACAAATGCCATCCAGGTACATATACTCAAGTAATTGATGAATTTCATAACAAACTCTTCCATGTCTTTGAAATATTTAATGAAAAATGGAAATCTAAAACGGGAGCGAGCCCAGATCTACTGTAAACGTGGAATTTAACACGTGGGGGAAATTTACGCTTATTACGCAGAGCTGGATCGTCCGCGTAAATTTCCCCCGCGCGTATGGTTTCATCGATAGTGTAAGGAACGACAACTCTGATAGATATTGGTACGTGTGTGTGATGTCCTTCTGTAATATTGCTTTGTTAACGTATTAATACTTAACGTAAATTGTCTTGTAATGGTATAAAATAAAAACAATAACAACTGAAATAAACTACTCGATTAATTGAAGTTTTTAATGAACAACAAATTTGAATATATATATAAATGCAAAGAGAAAGTCGTGAATAAACCCGGGTGCATCTAGGTCCGGTATACACCGTGTCTACGGGACACAAACAGCAAGCAGTCGTGTGCAACGATCCCTACACAGGTAAATGTCCCTGTCATCATGGAAGCGACACTAATTGCGCTCGATTAGTTACAATAACTTACGAATAGTGTATGGTTTTATCATTGTTATTTGGAAAACGTGTTTGTTTTGACTAAATAGCACTCACCTGTTTGATCCGAGGTGATTACGAGATCAGCTGGTATAAGACACACATACACATGAATACAGTTTACCTTTATTTTCACCTATCCAATGACCAATCGGTAGGCATACGTAACATGTACTCCGTAGCTAGTATTTTTAACTGTACACATGTTGTAAAGTAATGGAGATAACTCTGCAGTGTAAACGTCGATCTACCGCGACCGCGTAAATTACCCCTGCGCGTATAGTTTTGACCTTCAAATCGCGTAATTTTTACCCAGCGTAAATAATCACATTTACAGTATTAACTGGTAATTATGTTGTTGTGACATTATGAAGCAAAGTTGTTCAGAATCAAACAAGAAGTCAAATTATCAAAGGTCAAGGTCACCAAATCAGAGGTCAAGGTCAAATTTTGTATCTCTGAACTGGTAAATATTTTGTAATGACATTATGAAGCAAACTTGTGGTGTCGCCCAATTCAGTCCTCCACCCTGCAGGAGCTTGCCCAGGCATTGTTTGAGGAGTGGAGCAACATTCCCCTTCACATCATCCGACGTTATATTAGCTTAATTCGGTGTTGTTGCAATGCAGTCATCCAGGCTGATGGAGGCCATGCACTACTACTTAACATGAAAACTAAAAGATCATGACCCCCATCATCGTTGGATTCCCAGGATTGATTTTGCTTCGGTACTCACTCACCGTAGCGAAATCAACCGCGGGTATACAATGATGGACCCCCACCTGATGTCAACGTCCCGAAGTATGCTGAACCATAACACATTACTTTAACATTTAATATTCCAATAGCATCGTCCCAATCAATCATTTCATGTTAAATTCAACATATAAAAACATGATATAGAGGCCCCTGTTACATTCTTTTTTTTGCTGAGTATATAATGATTCAATGTGGTAACTGATTGGTTGTTTTGTTTTCATGCGGATTCAGAAGATTTCAATAATTGTAGTATTGTTTAATATCGGCTCTGTAAACATTTTCTTAAAAAGAAAATAAATGTTTTTTTTTGTTTTGTAGATTATAAATGGCAGAAGACATTGACGGTCATCCTGGATGATTGTAGAAGAAAAATTTCTTCCAAATCACAAGATAATGGAAAGGAGATGACAGACGGATGGTGGAAAGGAGAGGACAGAGTGTGGAAAGGAGATGACAGATGGCAGAAAGACAGATGATGGAAAGGAGAGAACATAGTGTGGAAAGGAGAGAACAGAGTGTGAAAAGGAAATGACAGATGGTAGAAAGACAGATGATGGAAAGGAGATGACAGTGGTGGAGAGAAGATGACAGATGGTGGGAAGGAGATGACTGATGGTGAAAAAGAGATGACAGATGGTGGAAAGGAGATGGCAGATGGTGAAGAGAAGATGACAGATGGTGGGAAGGAGATGACTGATGGTGGAAAAGAGATGACAGATGGTGAAGAGAAGATGACAGATGGTGGGAAGGAGATGACTGATGGTGGAAAAGAGATGACAGATGGTGGAAAGGAGATGACAAATGGTGAAAACGAGATGACAGATGGTGGAAAGGAGATGGCAAATGGTGGAAAAGAGATGACAGATGGTGAGAAGGAGATGACTGATGGTGGAAAGGAGATTCCTGATGGTGGAAAGGAGATGAATGATTGTGAAAAGGAGATGACTGATGGCGGAAAGGAGATGACAGATGGTGGGAAGGAGATGACTTGGTGAGAAGTAGATGACAGATTGTGGAAAGGAGATGACCGATGGTGGAAAGGTGGAAAGGAGATGACTGATGGTGGAAAGGAGATGGCAAATGGCGGAAATGAGATGACAGATGGTAAGAAGGAGATGACTGATGGTGGAAAGGAGATTCCTGATGGTGGAAAGGAGATGACTGATGGTGGAAAGGAGATGACAGATGGTGGAAATGAGATGATTGATGGTAGAAAGGAGATGACTGATGGTGGAAAGGAGATGACAGATGGTGGAAAGGAGATGACTGATGGTGGAAAGGAGATGACAGATGGTGAAAAGGAGATGACTGACGGTGGAAAGGAGATGGCAAATGGCGGAAAAGAGATGACAGATGGTGAGAAAGAGATGACTGATTGTGGAAAGGAGATGACTGATGGTGGAAAGGAGATGACAGATGGTGGGAAGGAGATGACTGATGGTGGAAAGGAGATGACTGATGGTGGAAAGAATATTACAGATGATGTAATGGAAATGAGTGATGATAATGAAGAAATAGAGATGACAAGTGCTGATTTATTTGCAGGGAAAAGAAAAAAACAGATTCAGCAGAAAAAGTTACCTCGACAGGTAAATTATAATTTACTTGCTGTGCAAAGTTGGTCAGAATCAAACGGAAAGTCAAGTGACTAAAGGTCAAGGTCATTGGGTCAAATTTGTATATTTTTACTGGTAAATATTGACAGGCGTATAATGGCCTTTGGCCTCTTGTTAGGTATCACGATGTATCATATTTGCCAGATGATGTATCGTGCATAGGTTGGCGATACAATTCACTGATGCATCAGTGAATCTTTACACCACTATACATTATGTAATTGTATAAAATAGACTGGAAAGATTATAATTCACAACAATATTATCAGTATCACATGTCTTTCCGAAATATGTTTCTTTGGATGTTTTTACAGGTCACCAGACTTTTTGACATTTGACTTTAAACAGTCCAGTGTCGAAACAATCATATTTTGACATCTGCTACATGTATAAATATCTTACATTTTACTAAATTTTACTTCAGGCTTCATTTGCCATTTATGCGACCTCATACCGGCGAGAGAGAACACTTCAGATCCACAATGACAAATGCCATCCAGGTACATATACTCAAGTAATTGATGAATTGCATAACAAACTCTTCCATGTCTTTGAAATATTTAATGAACCGGCTATTGTTAGGCCACGCCAAATTGATAACTTGTTTGTTGGGAAATGGAAATCTAAAACGTGAGCGAGCGCAGATCTATTAACTGGTAATTATGTTGTTATGACATTATGAAGCAAAGTTGTTAAGAATCAAACAAGAAGTCAAATTATCAAAGGTCAAGGTCACCAGGTCAGAGGTCAAATTTTATATCTCTGAACTGGTAAATATTTTGTAATGACATTATGAAGCAAAGCTGGTTGGAATCGAACAAGAAGTCACATGATCAAAGGTCAAGGCAACTGGGTCAAAGGTCAAATTGTGTATCTCATAACTGGTAATTATTTTGTTAGGACATCATGAAGCAAAGTTGGTTGGAATCAAACCAAAAAGTAAACTGCCCAAAGGTCAAGGTCACAGAGGTCAAATTTTGTTACATCTTTACTGTAAAATATTGACGGCTGTATTATGGACTTTGGCCTCTTGTTACAAATATGGACATCCATTTTGCAGGTTTTTCCACACTCCAGCTGCCCTTATGTGCAATATGTATTTCATTTTTTTCTCGACCTCCCCCAAATCGAGAGCGGTAATCTCGACGAACAAGTAATCAATTTGGCGTGAACTAAAACAAAATCTTCTCTCGTGTCGATATTCTTTGTTTACATTTGACCTGTCATAGACCTATTGCACATTCTCCTTAAGATTTGTTGATGGGTTCACCAGATATTCAGATATATGTATAATTGGAAGATACGTCTTGTGTGTCTTTTAAACATATTCTAAGTTGAGGAATATCAACACAGCGACAGCTTCCAAGTTTGTATATGTAGGTCAATATACCATAGTCTTGGTAATATTGGCTATATAGTCTATTTCGGAAAAGGGTATCTGTAATTGTAGCCCGCCTCCCCCCCTTTCGTGAAATGCCGGGGCATCTATTAGAGAAAATACAATATGTATATTTATCAAAGCGTAAGCAATAGCTTTATGGAATGGGACTTTAAAAAACTTCAAAATACTTCTATGTGTGGGTATACTAATTTGAAAATGCCCCAAAACTTAAAAAAAAAACTTCTATGGTTGGGTATCCCAATTTGCAAGTGCCATTTATGTTTAAATGGAACAGTCCTTATATTACCTACCTGTACATGTATAAAAATTATTTAAATTTTGAATTTTTAGTGGTCAACCATGGCTAGGATGAAGACTTCATGCGACGAATGTTCAGATGACAGTACCGATACCTGTGATCCTAACTTCGAGTGTACTGCAAGTGAAATTGAATATGTCACAAGCGATGATGACTTTGCTTCAACAGATCACAAAATAGCACGAAGAAACGATATAGAAAAGGATTTTATAGACCACGTTTCAGATAGTGAGATGTCGGATGTCATTGTTAATGAGTGCTATTTTAATGAACTTGACCCTGAATTAAACACGGAAATAGATACATCAGAAAGAAAAACCAATGAGAATACTGAGGACACTGAGGACGAGGGTGGAACACAAATATTTGGATTATTGCCAAAAGGACAAAAATAGAAGGATGTAAAAACACTTATGATAAACAGAATTATTGCACATTCTGCAAAAAAATGATAAAAAGCAAAATTTCACGTCATCTTTTAAATGTTCATAAACTGGAACCAAGAGTGAGCAAAATATGCCTACTAACTAAAAGATCCATTCGTGACAAAAATGTTGGACAGGATGCACAATGATGAGGTCAAGGATGTTGTTGCACATGAAAAGCTTATTAGGAAATATGCAGCGCTGGGTGTTGAAGGCCTGGGCAGTGAAAGCGACCAGAAAATAAACGATATCCACAGGGTATCACAGTGTTGCTGGACATTAGGAAGATTGATTTTGCAATGCAGAAAAATAAACCTTACTTCGATGATCAATCTTGACAGCCTCATTTCACCAGAACATTTTGATCTTGTCGTCGCCTCCACCAAATTGATGTCTATAGACAAAGAAAATCCTGCTGTCTCTTTGGGCAGGTATCTTGGAAATATACTGGGCCATATCATTCAAGTAAAAATTGGGGATGCTTTGAGATGTGGTGAGTCTGACGAAGGTAGATGCCAGAAGGCTTCGGGCTTTCAAAAGCTGTTTGAAGCCTAGTGGAACTATAGAGTTAACTGTGTGTGTGTAAAACGAATGAACACATTACATAGACAGAAGGTGCAAACAATTCCACTGACAGAAGATCTGAAAACGCTCACAGCATTCATCATCTGCAACATGAACCAAGCATCCACAGCACTGCGGGAACACCCGATGGCTTGTGATTGGACAAAACTTACAAAATTGACTATGTGCAGGCCGATTCTATTCAACAAACGAAGGCGAGCTGAAGTGAAGGACTTGAAGGTTGACGACTACGAGACTAGGCCGAACTGGCAAGATGATCAGTCTGGGGAATTTGAAATGGCACTATCATCTGCAGATAAACTGTTAGCCAGCAGGTATGTTGATTCCCAGGTTGAAGTTTTTGAGCAGGCTGCTTTTGTAAAGGCCTACCATTCAGTTCAAAACAGTGCTACAATGCTGATTTCGAGCTCAATAATATCACGTTGGGGTCTAATATTGCTGCTATGAATTCAAATTGTGAAATTACCGGTAATATAAAAAAAAAATCTCCATTGTTGTCGCATTTTGTACTTAGATCACAGGTTAAAGTTTTGTCAGCAAGTTTTTTAGTGTGAAGGTCTCTCAGGTCAAGGTCATTGTTCAGTCAGTGTCAAATGCCTGCATCTAACAAAGCAGTAGTGGGGGCATCATGTCTCCGACGTAATTCTAGTTATATTACACTTACTAGGCATCACCTTGGAGGAAGGGGATCTAAAGTACATTTGTACCTCGGGAGTTTTGGTACCTCAGTACATGGGGCTTTTTCCCAATGTCCACTAATTTGTCCTGCATCCCAGGAGACTGGGTAGGTGGGGCCCAACAATTGATTCAGGTGGGTGATCGTTTAGGCTGATTGAACTTTTTTTTTTTATAGAATGGACATGGTCATCTCTGCTGGAAAGTCGCGCAAGAATGTGGATGCCTATGTTCTACTGCCTCCGGATACGAAAAATGCAATAGACCTCCTAAATGGACTCCGGAAAGATGTTGGTGTGCGATCCACAAACAAGTACATTTTTGCCAGATTGAGTTCTGATTCCCCACTGACGGGCAATACAGATCTGAGGGAAATAGTGGATAGCTGTCCAGGGATCCAGTTTCCTGAGCGGATCAGTTCGACAGCTCCTCGGAAGTACATTGCTACTGTGTCGCAGGTTTGTTTACACTTTCAAACTTTGATATTTAAACAGACTGGTCCGACTGAAAACTTGCTGAGAGACCATCAGAACCTGAAGATTGGATGTTTTACTCATATGTAAAGAACATGTCTATTTATCTACTATATGACCTTAAGGAAACTTAGTAGTATGTATATGGATACATCGTGGGAAGATGGCCATGGTGTGACGGGTACCATATACAATTATTGACTTTAGTTGAGGTTTACATGTGACTATGTACAGACCTAGGAAAGAATTTGTTTACCAAGGCCAAAATTAAAAGTCAATAACTAACGAAAAATTGAGCAAAACTTGAAAACTTTAGCTTTTGCATTTAAATACATTTAGAAAAGTCGGAAAAGTTTCACAGCACTGTTTGTGTTTCCTCAGATATTTAACGAATCTTTATGTTTTAAGATCTCTTGCAACTATTCTTCGTTAATGGACGCAAACCTCTCTTGGGAGCAAATCGTCTGCCATTTCCGTGAAAGTGAAACAAGTGAATTCCGAATGGCATTTGTTTGTAGCACTCTGATTGGCTGCAAAACGATAAAACGCATTTTCTGATTGGTTGTTGCACAGCGAAGATTGCTGACCTCGCTGTGCTGTATTTAGCACAAAGAGGTGAACATGCATTTATATTCATCACAGACGGGTGTACTCGTCGATATGTAACATCAGAATCAAGCAAAACACGAAGCCATATAACAAAATAAAAAGCAGGTCATTAGAGTTTACCCTTTGTTTGCTCCCCGGAAAATTTGGGAAAGCATGTTGTTCCTGCTTTGTCCGTTCTTTAGTCAGTTTTTCAGGCATCATTGGCTGGAGCATACATGCATCTCGTTGATCTTTTCATGCAGGACCACTAACTTGATGAAACTTCACTTGTCCCATTGGACATACCTTGGACAAGTTCGAATAGAAGCATGATTGCCAAATGTCAAGGTCACTTCATAATATTTGAACAAAAAACCCCGGACATATTGCTTGTCTTCACCCTAGCAGCCGTATTTCAATATGGAGTTTGATCAAACTCAACACCAAACTATGTCAGACCGAGTTCCCTTGCATAAAGAAATCTTGATACCACATGCTATTTTTATCTAAAAGAGCAATACAATATCGATTTCTTTTATTACAGAGTATTGAACGTAACAATAACAATCTAAAATGACCTTATATCCTATTTGTCCTTTGGGAGTGTTTAATATGCCCAGTATAAATGTAAAAACGATGTTGTTTATTTCGAGATTATGACAATATGGCAGCCTCCATCAGCCATGCCAGGCATGCTTGAAATCGGAATGGCAATGACCTCCTCTTGTTGAATGCATGATTGGTCATGATTGAAAACAGGTGTGGTGCTTCTTTCTGGGGGTGTTAGGGTATTGTTTCTACTGTTTAATGATGTATTGTTCAATATTGGAGGCCAGTGAGTGGATGATACACTGTCACACTTGGCTGGCCATGCTCAGTGGTTGATCTAATAAGCCAATCAGCCACCCATGAAAAGTTGAAACAACAACTTGCATTAGTGTCAGGGGTTAATCCAAGCTTCAGTAGACAACTTGAGCTGTTAGTTTTGGTCACGAGAAGGCAAATAGTCCACGAATACCACAATAAGGCAGATTTTACAAATACAAGATTTGAAATCGGAATTTTCAGGTGGAAATATTGGAAATATGAAGATTCTGAATGTAAAGCGATAGGCAGAAAATGTTACCTGAAAGCGGAAGACTACCGCCGAAAGCGTGGGGTTACACATGTCTTTTTCGGAGTGAAATGTTGATTTGAATATTGCTTTGACCTTAGATCCTCGATATGACCGACCCTGAATTGGAGATGCTTGCAAGAAATCTAGGACATGATGTGAAAACACACAAAGAAAATTACCGGCCATCACACTCGACTCGAGAACTGACAAAGGTATGTTAAGAAACATAGTTAAAACAAGGATACAATAAGATTGTTTTCCAGGTAAACCCGAGAGGAAGGGGAATTATCAAATATTTATTTATCAAAATATTAGATACTTTCTCCAAATGAATAACATGTATTATATGTACAGGGGAGCCTGCTTAAAGGGACATTTTGCTATAGTTTGTGATTATTTTAGAAAATCGGGTTATGTATTACCTAAATAACCTTTAATGAAAAGATGTTATATTCTTTTGACAGGTAACAGTCTTGTTATGTTAGAAAACAACATTCTTGAGAATCCTTATTGTGGTACCCAACTTTTTATATTATAATTAGGCCGAGAAGGTATATATAGGTACTCGCGGGGCTCCGATGAACCCAATTGCTATGCTGACTGGAGCTTAGCTCCTGGCAGGGCCACCCAAGTCAGATTGGTTAAGGGCGAAGAGGGCGGACTAGATAACCAAATCGTTCAAACTCCAACATCCCAGCAAACAAAGAGAAAACATCTTAACGTTAAATATTGAAATAACATGAAGGTGCCGTTTTGTGTAGTCTCACTGTATAAGGCCATCTACAACACATACTGGCACGATCTTTGTTATTGTAAGTGAGGGAAAATCCCCCTTTTCAATTGCCGAAGTGGACCTACCAGATGACCAAGAAACAACACTCACATGAAGTTTTCCATAAGAAATGTATATTATTTGGATTAATTCCTTTGTTTTGTGGACTAATATGGCAAAATGTCTCGTTAATTGCATAGGCTGTTTGTCCAGAAAAATAATCCAGTGAAGAATGCTTTTGAAAAGGGCAACCACATTCGGCATACATTGGTTTATTCTGTTGTAAATACTGATCATTAACATGGTTATTAGGTCACCCATCCAAAGGCCATGGTGACCTATTCTGATTGGTTTTCGTCCGTCGTACGTCAATTATAGCCAATTTTTGGCAATCTTCTTCTTCAGACCCAGAAACAGCAGAGCTTAGCAACTTGATATGTAAAGGGCCTGTGACGATCGAATGACATAAGACTTTTCAAATTTATACCTCGAATGAAAATTAATCCATTAACTTTATAACTGAACTCATTCGCAACAAAAATTCATTGAGAAATATCAACAGATCAACACATTGCAAATTGAATGAAAATCTGAGACTGAAAGATAAAATTATACTGAATGCCAAAAAGGGGCATAACTCTTACACCAAAAAATGGAATTATATGAATAAATCTTCGAGACAATTTTCATAATAAAATGGAATGATGTGAACAAATTGACCACAAGGAGTATATTACTTGATTATGGTTTCATAAAAAAAAAATCAATAAAAAAATTAATAAGAATTAATGAAGACATTTATATCAAAGTCATGACTAGAAATTGCAAACTTTAAACATCTCATCAACCAGACTGTCCAACATTTTAAATGAATAAAATGGCACATGATCTACTGAAGAACGGGGGGTTAGGATCTGAGAAGGGCATTTCTGGGATTTCGTTGCCTCTGCCAATTGTCCAAACCAAACCAAGGCTGGTCCCTGTATATGTAGATGGAATGCAGCTATGCACCTGTTAGGGTCAGTAATGATCCCATGGAACACTGTATCAGAATGGAATTCCCCCAGAAACTTTTCTCCACTCTCGTGTGAGTAACCATGAAATTTTTGTAATGTTAGATGATCACCAATATTGACATGGGGACGGGTTGGTAACACCGGAATCACAGGTTGAACTTGAGGCTGGGTCTGAGTTTGTGACGTTTGTTTAACTGCCTCCAAGGGATCAAACGAGAATCTCTGTTGTGGTCCAAACATATTTCGTTGGGGGTTACGGTCATTACGTCGCGAAAATTAATCCTGAAGCCGCATCCATCACAATGTTTTTTTTAACTGATGGTCTTCATTTTTATAGCTGTCAATAACACAATAAACACTGTTCCTGGACCTGATTATTTCGAACTAACACAACAATCGGCGTATTTGTAGACAGGGAAGTAACGAATAGTTCAGTTTACTGTTCAAACATCAATAATTTGAATAAATGTCAACGTGAGAACAGTCACAACAACAAGAGGCCCATGGGCCTTAACGGTCACCTGAGTCTACAGTATTTTTTTTTTTTTGTTGAAATATGTACCAATTTGAGTAAAAAATAGTATAATGTTAACTTAACTTTGTCAGGACCATGAGCTGATCATTCCTAGACCAATTTTAAGTGAGATCGGCCTATTAGAACTTAGTAGCAAAATAGCGGCCATGGCAGCCAAATTGTATTTCTGATTGACCCGAAAAATAACAACACTTTGTCAGGACCATGAGGCGATCATTCCTACCAACTTTCAGTTCAATCGGTCCAGCAGAACTTGACTTTAAGTTTGAAATAGGTTTTCAAAATGGCGGCCGTGGCGGCCATATTGGATTTCTGATCGACCCGAAAAATAACAACACTTTGTCAGGACCATGAGGCGATCATTCCTACCAACTTTCAGTTCAATCGGTCCAGCAGAACTTGACTTTAAGTTTGAAATAGGTTTTCAAAATGGCGGCCGTGGCGGCCATATTGGATTTCTGATCGACCCGAAAAATAACAACACTTTGTCAGGACCATGAGGCGATCATTCCTACCAACTTTCAGTTCAATCGGTCCAGCAGAACTTGACTTTAAGTTTGAAATAGGTTTTCAAAATGGCGGCCGTGGCGGCCATATTGGATTTCTGATCGACCCGAAAAATAACAACACTTTGTCAGGACCATGAGGCGATCATTCCTACCAACTTTCAGTTCAATCGGCCCAGCAGAACTTGACTTTAAGTTTGAAATGTAAAATGTTAACGGACGACGGACGACGGACGACGACGGACGAAAACGGATAGCAATAGGTCACTTGAGCTAAAGCTCAGGTGACCTAAAAAGCATTACGAATATTTTTTAACGTGACCACGTGGATGGGACGAATCGTCCTACCGTAAACACTTTGACCGCCTTGAGAGCTCCAATGCGCGATTCACCTGGCAACGTTGCGTTAAAACAGCTTAAATCAACGCCAAAAGACGGATTCTCCACCATGTGATAGATCTTTTGTGGCACACAGTTTATAAGTTTGGGGAATTAGCTCAAACATGCATCAACAGCATCAGCAACAAATCTTCTTCTCCGACATTTTTATTTCAAGGCGTGAATAACATACAAAAACAAATTGAATTCCGGAGCTCCGATAAGATTATATAATAAGAAACGGAATGCGGTTAAAGTACGAAATACATATTCGTAAACAATTAGTGATTATTTCCACTTGGACATCCACTCTGTATCCCCGTAATAATACATGTACACCACACTACCCCCAAGGGCTGTAGAGTGGGGCCCAATGGAGTCTTGTGTGCTAAAACAAAATTTCTTCATTTTCCTTGTTTAGAATGAGAGGTGCTAGTTTCAAATACTTTTCAGTCTTAAATCTGCATGCTAAATATTGAATAAGGTGGTTTTATTGTTTTTTGTCACTTTGAATAATATTTCTGTTGATGTTAAAAACAAAAATCAACTCTCTGTATAAATATATCAGGTGACCGTTAAGGCCCATGGTCCTCTTGTTTGCAATACCAGGATCTGGAGCTGACTGGGAGATGTCACTTAATAAATGTTTCTACCGATAACTTGTGTTGATTTGTTAAGCTTTCTACAATACCTTTGTAATACAATTCTGTAGCTAGCTGGTCTGTCTGGAATGTATTTCTATTCTTAGTAAGTTGACATGCTAAGTCAGAAACGTTCTTTATTCTTCGTCTTTCTCGTCTTTTCAATTTTTTCAGGTTTTTTTTCAAATCTCCCATAGCAGCATAATTTTCTTCGTTATCAAAGTTTTCCTTTTCTGGTGATGTTTCCTCGGAATCGGCAAAAGATGACAGTCCAGCAATTTCTGATTTTAGCTGAGTAATTGTTTTCTTCTGAAAACTTACTTTCCTATCCAGATCCTTCATTTGTTTGGCTTTGCTCCACAGTTTCAGATTTCTTTCCCTCAGTTTTTTGTTTTCTGCTTGGGGGTCAAGGTCTACAATTTCCTTATTTTTTAAAGTTATGTTGTCTGGATTGTAACTGTTTCTTTAAGATTCACATTCAGTAAAATCACTTCATGCAGTTTACGGGTTTGTCTGCTGCTGTTTAGTCTTAGTGCTGTATTTTCTTTCACTAATTTGGGTACAACATTTTCTCGATTTATGGAACCAGAAACTGTTCTGTCTCTAATAAGTGGTGTACATCTTGGTATCCTGGTTGGTGTAGTTCTGGCCATGAGTGTTCCGACAGACTTTATGACCTGTTGCGAAGTTTCTGGTGTTCCGATTGGTATTGTCAAACGAGAATCTGTTCCGACTGAGGGTGACACATGTTGAAATATCTCTTGCGGTTGGACTGTCGTTATCACATGACATGGTGTTACAGGTGTTGAAGAACCGTCCTTCGTCTTTGGTTTTAAACGTGTGTGCAGAAAGTCAAGAATTAATGCCTTGATGCTTTCGTCTCCTCGAACATTGTACCGTTTTTTGAAGTTCTTTGATTTTTTTCAATCTCCTGGTATATAATGCACGCAACGGAGAACTGAGACATCCAACCACACAACAGGTCATACCAAGGTTCATTTACAACTCCATACACTTCCAAGTTCATAGCAGTTTGTGTCAAACACTGAAACTGACCCACATTGAAATTTTTAAAAAAGTCTCTGACAGACGGGTCAAAAATATCTGAAGAAACGGTCAACTCCTCTGTTGTGGAAAATGGCCATGATGCAACAGGCTCAGCTTTGTTTTCAATCCGAACATCTCCATGATTACATATGATATTGGCATAGTATTCTGAAAATATAAAATAAATACAATTATCTGTAATCTATTATACAATTTCAAATGTGAAGTTACTGAAGTACATATATATATATATGCCTGTGTGTATTGTGTGCTGTATTCTAATTTCTAGACATTTGTAACGAGCCCCTGAGGCAAGATCAAAATTAATCATAAATAATCGAAGTTGACGTCCGTATCGAGTTTTAATGCATGATGAAAATCATCATTAAATCAAGTCATACTAATTTAAAAACAATTAATTATTATATTTTCGGAAAATACAAATATTCAAAGAGCATTAGACAAGAACATTTTATAAGCATATAGTCAAAATTTAACCTGATGTTCAAATGAAAATATGTAAACACAGACCGTCGAACACGGCCCGCAGCGGTGTAATGTAAACATCAGACCTGCCGAAGTATAACCAAATTTTTTCCTGTTTATATACCTATTTTGAGCAATCGAATATAATTATGATGTATTTAAACCATATTGAATTGAAATATATTACTGCTGGCATTTAATTTTCCGGTTATATGCTATATTTTACTGATAGAAGTTTGCATGAAAAATTGTTATTTGAATGTGCCGCCATTTTGTTTCGCTTTGGGAGATCGCGGCTAGTTTCGAATACTTTCGAATACTTTGATGAAATTGTGTGGCGACGTTTAACAATATTTTATATCAGGTTTTGCACACATAGAATGATATGTCTCATAATTAAAAAAATATACAGTAAAAACTTACCCATTTCTTTGTTAGGTCGACTATGTTGTTGCTCGCTTCACAGGTTAATGTCAAGGTCGGGCTGTTTCAGTAAAACCTTATTCCATTGGTCAATATTTTGAAATGTTAACACACAAAGCCACTGAACGAAATTTGAGAAAGTCGGTCAGAGATAAGCTGACGCAGATAGTAAGGTTAATGAGTGCAACTGATAAGCCACGCTGGACCACGGTCAAGCGCTGAATCAAAACAGCACGATTACCAATATTCAAAACCATGTAATTTCTGTTTTTGGTGGTATATTTTAATGATTTTTTTACAGAATACTCAATATATCTTTTTGTTACAGCAGGGTTTTTTTGGTGTGAAAAATATTAAAAATGAACGTTTTTCATCGTTTGATCACTACATATTCCTTAATTAAGCCCCGTGGGCCTCCCTATCAATATGCCCAGATTATAATGAACCTAATCAATATTTTTATCATACAAAAGGCTAACATATATACAAAAAGAGACGATTTTTTAAATTTTTTCTTCTTAAAAAGTAAAGGGTATATATATGAAAGATATATTCCTTCAGCTTAAGTTGGGCAAGTACAGCATATTTTATACTTTCACCTCATTTTAGAAACAGCTGCTTTATCTACACCTTTTTACTGTCTACTTTTGTTGATAAGGTGCAATTTAGAAGAATCTGCTTACAATGTCTCAAATGAATTATGTCAATGTAAAAACTGGGATAAATTATTTGGATTGCTGTGTTCCACATTAATTTGTAATTTGTCATCGTGAATAATATATTGTAAGTTGATGTTTTAGCTTTTTATTACTGAGTTCACCAAAGATCGTTTGGCAGGTCCTTCAGTTTTAATTTCAGATGCATCGATGTATTTTTGAAAGGTTAAGAATTATATTGACCACATTATTCATAACATGATAACAAAAACTGGGGACTGTATCCATGGAAGGAGAATGTATTGAGATCTAGTATTTGATGCTCGTTCATTAAGTACTATTATGTGCAAGTACCATTTTTATCTGGCAACCAATACCAAATAATTTAGTAAAGAATTAAATGCCACAAATGCCAAGTCACTGCTCTGTACTAGATTCCAACCCACTACATTGATGTTAATGATTATGTGTTGCTCCCATGAGCCTTAAACAGGATTAATATGGTATAGAAATCAAAGAGCTACACAATCTTCAATTTCATTAATTGTCAAGAAACATTATCTCTTTTAGTAAGTGCTTAAATAATATGAATCGGATCAATCAGTATAGTTTGCATCTTTGCACAATTGATTTAATTACCCTCTTTTTAGGTCACCTGAGCTTTTAGCTCAAGTGACCTATTGCTATCCGTTTTCGTCCGTCCGTCGTCCGTTAACATTTTACATTTCAAACTTAAAGTCAAGTTCTGCTGGGCCGATTGAACTGAAAGTTGGTAGAAATGATCGCCTCATGGTCCTGATAAAGTGTTGTTATTTTTCGGGTCGATTAGAAATCCAATATGGCCGCCACGGCCGCCATTTTGAAAACCTATTTCAAATTTAAAGTCAAGCTCTGCTGGACCGATTGAACTGAAAGTTGGTAGGAATGATCGCCTCATGGTCCTGACAAAGTGTTGTTATTTTTCAGGTAAATCAGAAATCCAATATGGTCGCCATTTCGAAAAACTATTTCAAACTTAAAGTCAAGTTCTGCTGGGCCAATTGAACTGAAAGTTTGTAGGAATGATCGACTCATGGTCCTGACAATGTGTTGTTATTTTTCGGGTCGATCAGAAATCCAATATGGCCGCCACGGCCGCCATTTTGAAAACCTATTTGAACCTAGTTCTGTTAGGCCGATTGAACTGAAACTTTGTAGGAATGATTGACTGATGGTCCTGACAAACTGTTGTTATTTTGCGCGTCAATCAGAAATACAATTTGGCTGCCATGGCCGCTATTTTGCTACTAAGTTCTAATAGGCCGATCTCACTTAAAATTGGTCTAGGAATGATCAGCTCATGGTCCTGACAAAGTTAAGTTAACATTATACTATTTTTTACTCAAATTTTCAACAACAAAAATAAATACTGTAGGACTCAGGTGACCGTTAAGGCCCATGGGCCTCTTGTTGTTATCTCACATTTTCAAATATGTGAGAAGGGTGCTTAAATATACACATATAGTGTTTGTTTCAAGATTGTCAAGATAAATTGTGTAATATCAGTTTGTTGTAAGTATAATTTTACACAAACATGATCCGTTTGCAGTCGCATTGATAACATACAGTGAACAAGCATTCATTTAAGCACACAATAGATTAAAACAATGACTACTATAACTTTTAAATATATTTACACATACTTTCTGTTTCTATCAAATAAATAAATAATCAAAATTGTCTTAATCAAAATTATCAGCAGCTATTTTATCTGCAAGATGTACACAGCAATATATAAACATATTAGTTGTCTTTACATCAGCTTAATAGTTGTATAAATACATTGTAAAGATTGAATAAAACTGATGATTTCACAAGCACAGAAACAATTGCTGAATTTGAGAAAATGACATTCAAGTATAACATGAAATAAAATTGATCTCTAAGTTGACAAGTTATTTAAAATAATAAAGTGCTGTAGTCTAATAAAGAAATTAGATCTTCTGAAGTTGAATTCAATAAAACAATTGTAATAACTAAAGTTATTGAATCTTTAAAAGAAACCACTAGGTTGGCACTGATGAGTCATTTAGTTAAACAGACAAATCTCCACAGAAGAAAGAGGACATCTGGAGGCGGACAGTCTCTCTCTATAACTAATGTTTCTGATTCCAGTATTAATTGATGTAACTGCTGGTTTCAGTTCGGCTGCTCCGTATATGTCGATGACACTATGCTCCAGAGCATGTGCTCTCCTGGAAGATAGAGCCTGCCATCTACGATTTCCATAAACATTTCTGGATCGCAGTTCATCTTTACTGTAAACTTGTTCTCCCATAATTCATGTAGAAGAATGGGTTTGATGCGTACCTCTGCATCTCCACTTACATCTAACATGTCAAATGATGACCCAATCTCTACAACTGGACCAGATCCACATGGTATTTGGCACTGACACTGACACTGACACTGACAGTTTCCTGCGTCTCATAGGAGTAGGCAAAATAGGCAAATTGGGAAATGGATGAAATGTTTTTAAAAAAAAGGATATTTTTAGTTTATAGTCATACGATGTAAGACAATCTGCGACTGAAATTAAGCAATTTGTAATTAGTTACAAATACATATGTTGCAGGTGTCTCGTCAATCTCGGACTTGGAAGAAAAGGAAGAAGACCGATGTAAGACATCTTTTGTTCCGTTTCAAAATTGATAAAGGAACATTGGAAACATGAAAAATAAATGAGTGATTGAGTAAATGATCAGTACATGTTAAACTAAATGTATACGGAAAAACTATTATAGAATTTTTTCATTTCCATGTTAATGACAAATACAAATTTATTGCAGGTGTCTGGAGAATCAAAGTTTGGAAAAGAAAGGGAAATGGGTGATGTAAAAATTTCTTATTTTTCAACATACGGAGGGGGAGTTGTCCTCACAGCAGCCAGTGTCACATGAGGACTGGTGTCAAGGATACGTCTAAAATGAATTAGTGCTTGAGTGAATGATACATTCATTTTGGAAACAGGTATTTACGCAAAAGCTGTCATATACTTTTTCATTTACATGTTAATAACAAGTACTTAAATTGTAAGTGTCTGGTGAATCTAAGACTGGAAAAAAGAGGAAAGGACTGATGTAAGATTTTTTTTTTTCCCTTTTGAACATAGACAATGTGACATTGGCAAAATGTATCATTTATGTTGAAAGGTTCGCACCTATCAGTCAAGCAGCAAGCTATGTACTGGTACAATAGTCAATAACAAGAGGCACAGAGGGTCTGTATCGCTCACCTGAATATATGTGGGCGAAAGGGGGGGGGGGGGGGGGCCCCNTATACGAAATTAGGTCCCTTTTGCCAAAGGATGTCCAGACTAAATTAGGATAATATCCCTTAATCCCAATGGTAGAAGAAGGATTATAAAGGTTTTGCCTCTATTTTCCCTATTGGGCCCCGCCCCTCAGGTCCAAGGGGGGGCCACACCCAGCGTTTATACAAAATTATTCCCCTTTAACCACGGATGCTCCACACCAAATATGGATCAAATCCTTTCATTCCTACAGAAGAATAAGGATTTTGAAGAAATTTTTCTATGTTTCCCCTATTTGGCCCCTCCCCTCAGGCCCCTGGTGGGCCAGACTTGCGCTTTATAAAAAATTGGTTCCCCTTAATCCAAGGATGCTTCGGACCAAATATGGAACAAATCATTTCATTCCTACAGAAGAAGAAGGATTTTAGAGAATTTGCTATATTTCCCCTATTGGGTCCCACCCCTCAGGCCTCAGGGGGGCCACACCCACCGTTTATACAAAATTGGTTCCCCTTTACCCCAGAATGCTCCACACTAAATATGGACCAAATCCTTTTATTCCTACAGAAAAAGACTGATTTTGAAGAATAATTTGCTATGTTTCTCCTATTGGGCCCCGCCCCTCAGGCCTCTACGGGACCAGACCGACAGTTTATACAAATTGGTTCCCCTTCACCCAAGGAACCCCTATTGGGCCCCGCCCCTCAGCCCCGGGGGTTCCCGTTCCCCTTTCCCCCAAGGATGCTTCTATCCAAATTTGGTCAAATTCTGCTGTCGTTTTAAAGGAAAAGTTTACGGACGCTGCGGACCAGGTGAGCTAAAAACCAGAGAAAGACTTAATGATTGAAAATGGACGACATAACATAAAAATACATGTTACAATACATGTATTGAACACCCTCCTGAGAAGGTGTACAATAGACTGCATTTCATAATCAAATGCAATGCCATTCTCCTAATGACTTACTTAGTAGGTGAGGGGACAAGAAAACGCCACCTTGCACATTGAGCCCTTTCATGGATAGTCTACCACACCAATGAAATGTCTCAATGATGCAACCCCACCTAGGCTGCTGACTGTAACTCAATGTATGACTAGATACATTTTGTACAGTGCACAACAACAAAAAATACATTAAAAATAACTGTACTTAAGCAGCAGAAGTACCTTACTTCAGGCTGCAAAAGTGCCTCAACAAGATTGGAGATACTTGAAGTCGCAATATTATAACACAAACTATGTATATACATAGAAAAAAATCATTATGCTGAAATATTAACACAGATCAGCGAATGTTCTTGCTGTGACCTTATGTACAAAGTTATGTTCCTGTGTTGTCCTTGGTTGACCTCAAGTTCCTGATTGAAATGTTCGATTGGAACTGAAGCCTGTATGGTGGAGTTGTTCAAACGATCACGCTTCCTGCGTTGCATTATACAAAAGGTACACCAGCTCATAGAAACCAAGTTATAAAATATAACCTCTACTATTATTGATACATTGATGGAGACAGGCAAATCCAGATGAAATTTGAACACACATAAAATAATTAAGTACAATAAAATCAACAGAAACATAAATATATACAAATAGTTATGACAATAACCTTATGTAGTCGGTAATGTAATGGTGAGAATGCCCTGCATCCAACATCAAATTCTGAGCTACACTTATGTAACAATGTTTTTTCAGACTACAAATGAAAAAGTCACCATCATATGTTAGAAACTCGGTATTCTACTGGGAAAGCTGCCAGGAATGCCATGCATTCAATGCAGTTTTGGTAGATACTACAGAAATATAAGTTTTTTTACACTTGAACAGTTGGGATGCGTATATATCTTTTGAAAGCGTTTGAATGTCATCTGCCCATTGCCCGAATATCTGCTTCTGAAACTGTGACTTCTGTACTGGTTCAGACTGTAACCTGACACAATCAAAGCTTGCTTCAGCACATTACAGAAACACTGATATGAAACCGCTTTGGTAGTAGGCTGTACATATAACGGACCTTCCTTGGAACTCCTTAATTCTAAGTAATGAAATAATGTCTGTACGGGACAAAATTGGACATCCTGTCTTGCGCAAAGGGACAAAGTCACTGGATAGCTGTTCTAGTGGCCCTTGAATGATTGGAAGAATATTTCTAGTCGGGAAGGGTAGACTGTCCCAAGTTTGAAAAACTGTACATTACTGAGTAGCAGGATGTTCCGTGTGTTGTTATTATGAGTAATTTCCACAATGCGCAAACATGCATGAAAAGCCAGCAAGAACATGGATTTGAAAATGAGCTTTTCATAATAAGACAGGAAGACAGGCAAGTTTATTTAACATGTGAGGGGTAATTGGTTGTCGAAAATCTGGTCTGCGACCCTGTTTTTGTAAACCAGCGAGCATCTTTTTTATGATAAAACCCTGAGTTGGGTCTTGAAATCCCCCTAATTTGTGTATGTAGACAATCGCAGACGTATAACTAGCAATAGTTTAAGATGCTAAGCCCTGTTCTACTAAATGGGCAATAAAAAGTGCAACGGCATGAACTGTAATGGGCAGACGGCATACTAACTGCATTTTAGTTGCAAATTGTGCAAACAATGTAAATGCTCTTCTGTACAGTTGCTTTGACCCTTTTGATAATGCGGAGTCCATGAGCTGGAGTACTTTCTGACTCAAATGCTTAACAGATGATCCCGAATCATCGTTAGATGAGTGTCCATGTTGGGAGCTGTTTGCCGGAAGTGTTGGACCTGTAAACGAGACAGGGCATCAGCCAACAGATTTTGTTTACCAGGTATGTGCATACCCAAGGTTACTAGCATCTGTAAACATTTGGAGCTCATCCGACGTATCCCACTGATTTGGTAAGAAGAATGCACAATTATTAAAATACTGAATGAAAAGCAACCAAACTTTTAAATCTGCTTTTGCTGGGTTTTTAGCTCACCTGGCCCGAAGGGCCAAGTGAGCTTATGCCGTGGTGCGGCGTCCGTCGTCCGTTGTCAACCTTTAAGTTTAAACAACTTCTTCTCAGTAACCAAAATGACTAGGGTAATGATATTTGGCCAGAAGCATGCTGGGATGAAGGGCTACCAAGTTTGTTCAAGTAACAAGGAATTAATAAAAATTCCAACAATGTGATAAAAAATATTAAAAGATTTATTTGACGATAAAGTTAGGGAATTAAGTTGTCTGTCTTAAGTCACAATGTTTACATTGCTACTCACAAAGTACTGCACCAATGATACTTGGTTCATCAAACACTTACATAGATGAGATAGGAATTATTCATATATATGTGAGTTACATACCTTATTTATGGGGGTTATGCCCCTTCATTGAAAAAACATTAATTGTTTACTTTAACAGGATACACAAACCATCACTTAAAGGGGATTTTAATTTAGTATTACTCCATTCATATATGTATGCCCTTACATGACCTTAACTGTTGATAAAGTGTTGAACACTATAAAACCAACCATCTTAAACAAATGTTCATACTCCTAAAGCACATAATTGATGAAAATAATTAAGGCAACTGTTCAAACACTTCATAATTTATATCAGTGAAATTTCTAATAGGATATGAGGGTATTGCGACAACAGTTCTAGTTGATACTGCCTTTATTGATCAATAAATTTGAGATGGTTCCATTAGGAAAGTTGATTTAATTGATTTTAAAATATGAAAATGTGCAAATATTTTGACTTAACATGAAATACATATTCAAATTCATATCAAATTAGATATTGATTATTCTGTTGTAGCATGAATAACAATTCCCGTTTCCAGGCGTTTCCACAGGAGCATGGGAGATATGGAGGCAGCCAATGGTTAAGATTACCATACCTTGACATGCAGAAACCGCATGCCCCTGTGGAGCCTATGCATGCCATTAAGGTAATAGGACAAAAAGAAATACAACATGCTATGGGATTATGCCAGCATACATTGTATTTATGTATCATTTATGTATATAGGAAAATGTTTCAAACCACTAGGCACTGAACAAGGAACAACAAAAAAATGGTGACATCAGAGGATTTCTGAGTAACAGAATACCACAATAGTATAATGTAGCCATTGTGTAAAATGAAAGTTTGGATTTAATTGGGGGTCTCATACAAAGAAATGGACACAACAGACTTTTTATTAACTTATTGATGAAAAATGAAACTATGATATCAACAACCAAAGAAGTGTCTTTCCAGACCCCTGATCTAAGCTTAACTTAACTTAGTTAAATCAAAACACATGCTTCTATATTTTCTTTATTCATTAAGTATAGTCCTGATAATGTATGAATTAATATTCATTCTCTTGTTTTACTCAGATACAAATGTTCTTATATCAATGCATAGCAAATACTCATTTTTTCATTAGTTAATCAGTTAATTTTGTGATTGTAATAATAATAATAATATACATCATTTATATAGCGCCCTATATAATTTGTAAAATTACTCTAAGGCGCTTTACAAAATATGGATCATAGTAATGGTTATAATTGTGAAAACAAACAACAAAGGCTTGCAATCACTTTCATACATTTAACGAGCAATGTGCACATAATTGAACAAATAAAAGGGTGGTATTTACATGACGTCTTTGCAAAGATTCTAAAATGCAGACGTGAATAGGTGAGTTTTTATGTCCCTCTTGAACTTGGCCAGGGTATTCGACTTCCCAATAGCAGATGGTAAGCTATTCCACAACGTAGCCGAAACCCTCCCAAAGTATCTGTTTCCGTAGGTCACAGTACGAGATTTTGGGACACACAACAAAGATTCTGACTCCGACTGCAGTGATCTTGACGGCTGATACAGGGTAACAAGTTCATGTAGGTACTGAGGAGCTGTTCCATTCAGTGCCTTGTATGTGTATACCAGAATTTTGTACTGCGACCTGTATCGTACAGGTAACCAGTGCAACGAATAAAGCGCAGGTGTGATGTGCTCGCTCTTTCGAGTACGAGTAACTAGCCGTGCTGCAGTGTTCTGAACCCTCTGCAGACGACTAGTTAGTTTGTCAGATATACCACAGAGCAGGGCGTTACCATAATCCAACCGAGAGGTAACAAGTGAATGCACCAAAATCTTGCATGCATCTGCAGTTAGAAACTGCCGAATACAGCCGATGTTCCTGATCTTGTAGTAACAGGATTTGGCAATTGCGTTCACCGGTTTCTCCATGTTCAGAGAACTGTCAAAGTATACCCTAGGTTTTTAACAGCTGGAACAGTCCCAATAGTTCTGGCACCAACCTTGAGCTGGAAAGCCATTGTTTGCTGACACTTTGGGGAAAAGACAATTAGTTCCGTCTTTTGCCGAGTAAGTTTAAGCATGTTGGCGTTCATCCGGATACTGATATCCGTCAGACAAGCTTCCAGACTTTCTTAGACTGTATTCCAACTGTCCTGTGGTTTTATGACCATGTAAATTTGTGTGTCATCAGCATAGCAATGATAGCGAAGGCTATGGCGACGACAAATCTCTCCAATCGGTTTGGAGTACATACAATATTTTCGTGGTCCTAACACCGACCCTTGAGGAACCCCGAAATCTAGTACTTTGTCATGTGAGGTGGCAGATCCGATGGCAACACACTGTCGTCGTTCACTCCGGTATGAAAGTTTTCCAGCATAGTGCGGTATCAGTCACCCCATAAGAGTATTTCAGACGTTTATAAAGTATGCCATGGTCGATGACGTCAAATGTAGCTGACAAGTCCAGCATGACAAGCACCGCTCTGCCCTTGTTATCCAATGCAGAACTTATATCACTATGTACACGTAGGTGGGCCGTCTCAGTAGAGTGTCCCATGCGGTAGGCCGATTGCATGTTGTCATGGAGATGAACCTCTAAACGCCGGGACACAACCTTCTCCAAGATCTTAGACAGAAAAGGCAGATTTGAAACTGGGCGGTAGTTTTTCAACTCCTCCTTGTCACTTCCAGGCTTTTTTAACAATGGTCTGACATGTGCCTTCTTGAAACATAATGGAACCTTTGACTCAACCAATGATTTATTCATGATTGCGGTAATCAAAGGAAGCAGTGCTTCAAGAATTGAATTGATGTTTACATCAGGCAAATTTAGAAAATACTCCCGTCTCATTCAGTCCAAATCACTATGCAAAATAAATAAACAATTTGTTATTATTTGGTTTTTATAACTGTAGGTTGTAGCTGAACATGTGACAAACTGATTAAATGGTGATGAAGATGGGTCGAAGGTTCGAGCCCAGGAGCTAGCGATGAACCGATTTGTTACCAGTTGTCCAAATGAAGTATTCCAAATTTATGTAAAGGAGGTAAGAAGAGACCAGTTCTATAAATAACTTGATAGAAGACGTAGACGTGTATCATATTTAATGTTTTCTCATCTTGAGATATAAGTAAAGTTGTAGGGTAATATAGAACATATCTTTTTACTTTTTTATAATTTGGTCAAGGATTGTAAAATAAATAAGGAAGAAATAGTCACAATTTGAAAGTTGAAATATCATTCATATTAATTTAGTTGGTACAATAGTTGTTACTTACGTGAGGATTGCAATGTAGGTCAGAAGACAAGGTCAAGTTTAAAATATTATTCCAGCAACTTCATTCCAGATTTTCATCCGACTATATGCAATAGTAAAACTTGATAACATGTTCAGGGGTGAAGGTTACCTGCCACATGTTCAGGGGTGAAGGTTACCTGCCACCTTTGGAAGAAAATCTTTAATTTACCACTCCAACCACTTCATTATATTTCATTTAGGTAATATGATTAGTTTGTTAAAATTGTTGTTATTATTTAATAGTCTGACAAAATGAAGGTGTCATTGCAACAGAACCAAATACTACTGGTTATGATTTAGTTTGGCATTATTGAAGCACAAAAGTGTTGAAAGACATGTTTGATGTACCAGGAGCGTTTGGGAAGTCCATGATGGATATATATAGAAACTATGATTTTATTGTAATGTTCTAATTATTGGAGTACGTTTTCTTCAATAAAAGAAGACTCTTGGGCAGAAGAGGAAGCGACAGAATGACATTCCCATGTAAGTATTTTCAGAAGAAAAGTACAAAAAATTTAGTTCATATCTTTCATTTTTTTTTGTGTCACCTGAATAAGTCTTGGAAGAAAGAAAAGATTTTTGAGACACTTGTTACCAGCAACATTTTTGTTTTATATATATAGATCTGATTTTCTATTAGGCCACCTATCTGAAAAGACTATTGTGATTTCATGAACTTCCTGTAAATACACATCCAGTATTAATGACTTGCACAAGTTTGATTTTTACCCGGTTCCAAAATTCATTAGGGCTTCTATTTGCTATTCATGAGAAACTTTGGCAGTTTCAGCTACTGCCCGATTCCTGTCAGATCATTTATAGGAAAATGTATTTTCTCATATTAATATATATTGTCAAACAAAAACTTACACATGACATAGACATTAAAGGTACATTGTATATACAACTTTATTTAACATGTATGCTTGTTTTAAGTTTTCCTTCTTTCAGTGATGGTCAAATTGGTGAGGTGACAACTTCAACAGAACCTTGTAATGCAGACACAGAAAGAAGGTAGACACTTTTTCTGATCATTTCTCATCTTAAATATGCATAAAAAAAACTTGTGCAACAGCCTTTTTAATTTGGGATTCTCCTTTTGGTGGAGTTATGCCCCTAGGGATATTTGCATTCAGTTATTTTAGTGGGAGTTTTGACCCTTTAACAAAAATATTATTTATCCTGCTAAATACTCAAATCATAAAACTCAATAAATCTCAATTATATATAACTTGACAGAAGCGGGGGTATTAGTCAGCCATCTTGGCGACAGCTCTTGTTTATAATTATTATTGAGATGTATTTTATCACATTTAGAGTGAGCAATTTTATTGAAGAAAGTTAACTTTACAATTTTAAGTTTGGTGTAATATATTACAGTATTATCAAAAGTTTTATATTTTGTTTGAAAAGCAGTGCAGGACTTTTGTTAAATATCATTATTATTTAAGCATTGTCTATGTAATATAAATTTGAATTTTAAGCTATCTTCCACCGGCCCCATTCACTTTAACAAGTGATGAGAAGAAGACAGCCGACTCCAGACTCCAGTCCATGCGATTCCCCAAAAACTTTGGTGATGTACCAGATACTCTCTTCACCAACATTTGTGGAGGAATCAAAGCTCACACATGGCTCCAGGTAGAGTTACTTTCATGAAATCAATTTAGAGCTATTCAAGTACAAAACAGTAGGATTTGTTTTTTTTATAGATACCACCAATGCAATTTAATTTCTACTTGCATAGAACTGTAACAGGCAGGAAACCGCACCATGGATATTAGAAATTGTATTTAACAGTTAAAGATTGCTTTTTATGCACAAACCACAGCATACATGCATGTTGAAATCAAATAGAATATGTAATGAGTGAAGGTTTTTAACTATAGAAATAGTATGTTCCGTGTGTAGCATATTATAGATAAAAAGTTGGGTTTTCTTTATTGCAAGTAAAAACTGCTCCTAATTAATAAACTGATAAAAATGACAACGACAGATGAAATGCTTACTAATTCATACTAGGTCATGCTAGGACCATACCGGCAGACTACTTATATATTTTGTTGAATTGTGTAAACAGGAGTATCACCATAAGATGGTGCATTAGGTTATTAAGTAAATGTACACAGGCCTATTGAAGGTAGAAGATGTGTTGCATCTTGTTTATGATAACTTGTGTTTAAATCGAAACAACTTCTTTGCCAGGTTCAGGTAATTTGATGTTGTGTTCTTTTGACAAATTCTCAAATCATTAACAAAGAAGTAACTTTTGTTTTTCTTTTACATTCTTACAGTTATTTACTACTGGAGTAATGCGATATTGCTTAAGGGGAATGCCAGGCCAACAACAGCGTCATTCTTTGAACCGCTTCCTACTCAGTCTAGAAGCACTCTACAGATCACCAACATACCTTGATAGCATCGACAGTATTACAGACAGTTGGCATATCACATTGTGCAGCATGGAAAGGGATTTCCCTTTGTCTCTCCAGGTAAAAAAAATCAGTAGAGTTTCATAACACATTTGATTCTTTTCAGTCTTCTATTCTTTAAACTGTATATACACTAGTTAGATTATATACTTTCCATCTAAACGAAGACACTGGTCCTTTTAGAGGGTAAGATATTATTCCCAGTATGTTTCAGTATCAAATGTCTAGATCAGTACATTATTCAATTTTAGCTTTTGGCTGAGGTCGATCACTGGATTTATCGACCCGAGAAAAGATATATTGACCGAGGACGCAGTCTGCAAAGGTCTGTAAATCCAGGTATTGACCGAAGTTAAAGGCTACAATTGATTTATTATTTAACAAAACAGTAATGTAAGCAATCTGAAAAAAAAAACAAGGTTCGGAAGTGGGACGGTGCATTGTTTGGAGACACGTCATAATTCTATTTTTAGAAACCCCCAGTCCTTCAACAAAAATCACACGCTCCAAGTCAATATCGGTTTTTATCAGTGGCCACCTGATGCACTCCTGGCCAATCAATTGTCGGGAATAATATGAAATAATAATAATGGGTAATATAAACTTTAGTTTGGTTGGGGCATACTGAAAAAATATATCACAACATATTGTTTTGTCATCATGCTAATGTTAATAAATTGGAATTATTGATTTATTTGATTGATTACCAAACACGGTTTGACAAAGAGAAGATATTGTTTATTAATTCACAGTAAGTCATTTTTTTTTTATCTCAGAGCTATGTGATGCATCTGTTACATCATCTGCCTCAATATGTCAAACTGTATGGTCCACCAAGCAACTTTTGGATGTTCTCTTATGAACGGTTCAACAAGACATTATCTGATAGCATTACCAACGCCAGAAACCTAGAACTCAGCGCTGTTAAGAAAATGAAGGTAAATTGCTATTCTTATTTTGTCCGACTTGACTTCAGAATGGTGGTCGGTGCCACAGTGGATACACCATAATTAATGGACATGGTTTTATACCTGATCAAACACATAATAATTATGTTAAAGGTCACCTGTCTGATTTTCTTTTCTTTTACTTTGGTTACTCCCACACAAGACCCGCTGTGTATTTCCATCTGGGTCAACAAGAGTTAAATAACTTGTTTTGCTATTGTTGTAAAGTAAAATTACAGTGTCCGAACTCAATTTCTACAGCTTTACGTCTTAGAATATTATATATTATAGCCTTGAGATATATAGCTAGCCATAGCATTGACAAACATAATTCCATTATTAATACCACTGTGATTTCAAAGTGCATAAATTTCCAAGTTTTCTTTAAAGGACTGGATAAAATGTGTACAATAACCTGTGTCCTGAATATTGGATTTATTCCTAATCAGATTTTGTTTTTTCTCTTAAAAGATGCATTGGTTGGTGGCAATGTTGGAGTTTGCAGGCTACCTGGAGCCCCTAAACAGTAGACCAGAGACAGATCAGACAGGCCTGCATTTTTTTGCAGCCTTGGACACACAAGACATCACCTCAGCTGGAGCGGGATGCTCTGATGGGTTTATTCAGTAGTCCTCTCGCCAACCAACACATCACCGTCTACCACTACGTCAGGAGATGCTTTGGACAAACAGAGGTGCGGCACAGAGACACTTCCATGGAGCGGCAAAACCAGCGTGAGAGATCCAGTGTTATTTCCTGCCATCTGCCACAGGGTCAGTTTGTGGGTTAAATAAAGTACTTCTTTCTGTATACAACAAAGGACTGTTCCCACGAACTGTCTTTTGTTGATTGGATTGGACAGCCAGAACGGTGCACATACTCTCAGTGTTTCATGGTTCGCAGGAATCCTGGAACTACCTCTCCTGTGATGTGGGTGTCTCAGCTATCTGCACCACTCGTTCATGCTTGGGACAAGGATATTCTCTGGCTCCCTAGTTTATAAAAACACCAAAATCCCTGCTTGTGAAATGAACATCCATGCTGCCATTTGTGTATAGAATATATTATTTCAATAAACCTGTTTATGTGTATACATTGTTGTAATGTTGTTGGATCTGGAATATAGGGGGCTGAGGTTCCATAGTGGCACTCGAGTTTGAGGAGACCGAAACCAAAGCTCTTCTAAAACCATTTCTATTTGTATAGAATATATTATTTCAATACACCTGTTAATTTGTATATATTGTTGTAATATTGTTGGATCGGGTATATAGGGTGCTGAGGTTCCATAGTGGCACTCGCGTTTGATGGGACCGAACCAAAGCTCTTCTACAACCATTACTATTTTTATAGAAAATATTATTTACTATTGTTTATAGGGGGCCGAGGTTCTACCAGGTATTCGTTTACTACAAGATTACTTTTAATATTTTGATATATATGATATTAACATTCAATAATAAGGAAGAGATTCGGTTGCTGCTTATAATTAATGTACAGCATGCTGGTAGCCATCAATATTTTAATGATAAGTATCAAATGCTTTTTAGGGCGGGAGGGGGCAAACATATTTAAAATTGTTTTATTTTATTTTAGGCGCAAATAACAGCAGGATATCTGAAATATTTTCATTAATTTTTAAAATGTCGAACAGAACTTGTTTGTATATATCAAATTCATGCTTGTATCTTTTAAATCCTATTTTAAAATAAAAGCAAATATATTTTGGCCGTCACTATTAAAAATGCCACATTTTCCGTATAGAGCATTATAGCATAATGCTCATGTTGTGTTGTTTATTTCTATACCTCACGATTTTGGGGAACTGAAGTGTCATGGATGTATATACGCGGATCTATATTCAGATTTGATTTGAGAGATATATCTGCCTAGTATGCCCGAGGTGTATGAAGCCAATTGAATACAATTGTATTGTCGGATTGCGGTTTATAGGAATATTATTTATACAATTTAAGGCAATCACCAGGCCGTAGTAAATTACAAACATGGCACCATTCCGTAGTTTTATTTTGTAATATAAATCGAGTATGTAACAAACACATACTGTATTTTAATACACCCGGTCGAATTAAATTACCAACACGGCACATTTTCAAATTTGACATATATATCGAGTATGTAACAAACACGTCCTGCATTTTAAAACACCAGGTCGATGTAAATTACAAACACGGCACAGTTCGTGTATGTAAGAAAAACCTTCTGTATTTTAAAACACCCGGTCGATGTAAAATTACAAACACGACACAGTTTCGAAGTTTAATTTGACATATATATCGAGTTTGTAACAAACACGTATTGTATTTTAAAACACTCGGTCGAAGTAAATTACCAACACGGCACAGTTCGAGTATATAACAAACACGTACTGTATTTTAAAACACTCGGTCGAAGTAAATTACCAACACGGCACAGTTCGGGTATGTAACAAACACGTACTGTATTTTAAAACACCCGGTCCAAGTAAATTACCAAAACGGCATAGTTCGAGTATGGAACAAATTAAACACGTATGTAACAAACACATATTTCAAAACACCGGTTCGATGTTAATAATAAAAACGGCACAGTTTTATTCTGACATTAATCGAGTGTTTAAAACATGTATTTCAAAACACCAGTTTGAAGTAAATTACAAACACGGCACAGTTTGAGTATGTAACAAACACGTATTTTCAAAACGCCAGGCCGAAGTAAATTACAAACACGGCACAGTTTCAAGATTGATTTTGACATATATCGATCGAGTATGTAACAAACGCATGTTTTAAAACACCCAGCAGAAGTTAATTATGTCATGTTATGTTTAAGTTGAGATACATGTCTCATTTTATGTTTTTTTAGGCGATTCTAACGCAAGGATGAAATTAACAGTTTTAACGCAAGGATGAAATTAACAGTTTTATATACGTGGAAAAAACTGAAACTTTCACCTGTTTACAGTCTTTTACTTCAAGGAATCGGAAATATTTATTCAGATATTATAAACAAAATACCACAGAGACGATCCTTTTGTCCAAAATATTTTATTTTGTGTTTCATAACGCAAATATTAAGTTAACTAAATGATGTCTAGATCTGCATTATTTTATTCTTCTCAAATTTTAAAAGTGCATCTGGCTGTATATTTTGGGAAGATAATATTTTCTTAGACATTGGAAAGATATTTCTGATAATTTTTTGGGAAAATAACACTTTGACCAAGGGTAAACAGCCTTTTTATCTGCTGTACAACAAATTACCTAGGCAAAATATCACCGAGACTGGAATGCTTTAGTGTACTGATTCATCTTGTTTGTTTAGTTTTTGTTTTGTGTTTTAGACTTTAGGTCATCTGAAACGAAGCCTCGTGTGACCAATTCGTTGACCTATTAAAATCTGAAATATGCTCGACTTCCTCCCAACTTAATCTGTTTCACCAGTGAGTAGAACCTTTATGTTTTGGGTTACTTTAAGGGGTATTTATGCCCTGGCCAAGATACATATTTAATTCTTTTTTCCATCTCATTGTATTTCAAAAAGGGTATAAATCTTTATATTATATTCATATATTAACATCTCCCCCTACTTCAGCTTAGTTAACTCATATATATTAGCGTATAAACAGTGAAAAAAACTCGTCGGATTATTACAGATTTAAAATATGGCGTCAGATTTGTTGGTTAAATGTTTATGTGTTTGGGTATAAAACAATAATTAGGCCTCGTGGTGGTTTACTACCTGAAATGAAACTAATACCTTAAGTACAAATAAAATATGAATTGCCCCTCTGGCCTCATTGCTGTTCGAGGCCTTTGAAGTTCAAAAACGTAGGCCACTAAGACCAACAAAGCATTGAGTTTCGCCCATCTTGGTCAGGCGAATGTTTTTCGGATCAGAGGACAATCTTGTGAAATTACAATTTTTGTCATTTTTATAATGGAAATTATACTGAGATGTGCAAAATATACAAATATATTTTTCACAAAACTCAGAAATCCATGTCAGCAAATTATTCAAACATCTGTTATTTTGTCCATTTTGTGATATAAAATCTGTTGTGCGGAATTTACATTAAACATTTACATGCAGCCATTTTTGTGCAAAAAAGATGACGATGATGATGAGTGTACTCACATGTCATCAAAAGATGAGAATGCCTGCGGCTAGATGTTGTGTTCTAAAGATATGATGATGATATGACTATATTTTTGATGATAGTAATGGAGATATTACTGATAATGAAGATAATATGTGATGACATCATGACGATGATGATGATGGTATTACTGATAATAAAGAATATGATGTTATATGGAGTTTTGAATGTGGGGATGTGAGAGCGGGTGATTGTATTTAATGTAATTTGTGTCAAATGTAAAATATCCTTGTGAAAAACTGATTTAAAAAAACTGTCATATATTACAATGGCAATGTCAGATATATCAATATTGTAGTGAGTTACCCACAACCATGAAAAATTACTGAGACAATTTTATAAGCATTCGACACATTTAACAGGAAATCATTCAAAAGACTTTAAAATACTGATAGGTTTGACTGTAAATATAATCAAGATAGTCATTAAAATAGAATAAACACAATTAAAAAAAGAGGGAGAGAAAAAAATAACTATCAGAAAACTTACTTGATGACTTCAAGTTCTCCAGTTCTTCGTTTGTTGTACAGAAGTAATCTGGTTTGTGCTGTTATTACAAGGTTGACGAAGTTTTCTGGTTTCATGGGAACCGCTTGCAATTCCTGAAAAAGGTGCCTCGTTATGGTATTAATATCTTCACGAGATGGAAGTTCCTTGACTTCGTCATACTTTCTTCGGTTAAGAACAGAACGAGCTACTGTGGTCACTTTTTCTCTCCATTCCACTTACATCAAACCCATGAATGCCTTACAATCTTGAGCCTCTTGATGACTTTCATTTCCTGTTTGTTTTACGACCATCGCCCATTTTCCATTGACCAATCTTAGTATATCATATTTTAATTTGATGCTATCGCTTGGTGCAACCAAATCTTCCACATCGTCAGCATTCAGAAAGGAACACTTCAGAGCAGCTAATATGACATCATTGAAATGTTGTGGTTTCAGGAAGTCCCACATTGTCTTCTGTTTTACCTCTGCATATGCACTTGAAGCTTTAATCCCAGATTCGTTCAATTCAATTTCCTTGTCATTGTCTGGTGTTTCTTCATCTTCAGCAATGTTTCCAGTTTCAGTTACATCTGACAGTTAATGAATTAACTTAGTTGATTCCTGTGAGTCTTCAGATGCTGGTTTATATGAAGAACAACTCTACCGCAGACATGAATGGGTATTGTCATAAACTCTTTTCCCCGACCTCTTTGATCTATAATTTATAATGTATATTCCTTTCAGCGTTTTATCTCTGATAATTAACTTTTCTTCTATGCTGGGACATTTTTCCTCATCGGATTCATCATCACTTAGCTGATTTATACATTCTCTTCTCTTTTTCATGTTTACTATTGCAGCCCCTTCCTCTATCTTACGCTTCCCTTCGAACCTAGATTTTCTTCTCTTCTACTTGTTGATTTTGGCATTGTTGTAGAGTTATCACTATCTTCATCCTTTTCGCTGCAAATGGACTCTGGCTCCGATACTATCACCATTTTTTTCCGTCTATGAGATGGTCTCTTCAATTTGACCGGAGAATTTTCCTTCCTGCACTCACATCCATCAACTTCATAATCCCTGTCCATTTCTTTTATTTTGGCCTCTCTGAAAAATTATTGGTGTACATGCAAAATAAAGTTTTAAGAGACAGATGTTAAAAAGCTTACACATATTCATTTCATAGTGAAGAAGGCTTTTATTGGGTCAAACTATTTCAACAACTACAAAAGAAAATGTTTTTCATATTTTGCATTTTTTGGCCTCTTCGATATAAATGTCATTTTTCCTGTATGATTATCAATTGTCTAAACATTTATCTGCAAAACAATTTTGACGAAATTTGTTATTAAATACAAAAGCATCATACAGAGATAAGGATGGACCTTTCCGATATGTGTATAATAAAGTGTAGATAAATATTTCTATTATCATATGTTTTCGATTTTGATTGGTTGAACAACAAATTATTTTTCACATTTTATATCATATACCTGTCAATCAGGTTTCACACGATGGATAAATGAAATAGGAGAAAGGACAGGGAAAACATCCTATATCCTTTGTTCATCTTTATAAGGATGAAACAAATCAAACTAACTCTTTTTCGTTTTATTTGTTTTCCAGCCAACTATTATGCAAGAAGTTACGAGTCCCTTAAATATGTGTGTAACAGATTGCATCTTGTAGCCCCACACAGAATAACATCAGTGTCAATGAGGAAATATACAGCAACACTAACCCCAGGTATGATATATACTCATTTCTGATGTAAAACTGCTGTACCAACAAGAAGCAAGTATCATACAGCAATATTGCCTCCAAACACAGTTTTTCAAATGAAAAACTATTTATTTTTATATAGCTATTACATAGTTACATAGTTAACTAGAAATAGCATTACAATAGTTCAACTCTGTTGATCTGCTCTGCTGCATGCATGTTTGTTCAAGTTCAAGCGTGGAAAAGTCTTATTAGTTAGTTGTTGCTTGAGACATTAATATTCTTTGATGAAAACCACCATTAGTTGTAAGTGACATGATGCATATTATGACAGTAAATATATGTATAGTGGTTTATCTTCCATAGATGCTGAATCTTGATAAACACCAGATGGAATGGATGTATAACCATTTGGGACACACTAAGCAAGTCAACAAAGAGCACTACCGCCAGATGTCGGGGTTACTTGAGAGAACACAAATCAGCAAGATTCTCATGGTTCAGGATCTGAATCTCATGTCAAAGTTCAAAAACAAAAGATTAGCGGAATTGGATATAAAAGGTACAAATGCCTTTGTGATTCTTAAATTTGTAAATACTCTCAAGTATTTGATTGCTAGTCTGCTTCATTGAATTTGCCATTGTCCAGTTGGCATTCATATTGCTGAGTAATGCCGACTGGAAGCCATTTAATGCTTTATAACGTTTCCGCAGCTAATTTCAGAAACAACCAGTTGGATTCTCATGAAATTTCACATGTTTGTTGATGAGCATGTGAATATGTTTCATGCAATGAAATTACATTCTTTATCTGTCTTATCTATGTATGAAATTAATACATGATAAACTAAAATCAAAACATACATATGGAAAAAAAAAGGATAATCAATAAAGGCAAGATACAGATATTTATTATCATTTTATCACCATGTGCTTAAAAATCAAAGACTTAATTTAACTTAAAAATGACAAATTTTTTAACTTTATTAACTGTTCAGTATCCAATTTAGAAACGCAAAGTATTATAATACAATATGAATAATTTAGAATGGTTCGAACTCTCAGGTTGACTAGTTTTATTACTTATGTATAATAGGTATAGATTTTCGTTAACATGGTGATAATTTGTAAGCGGGTTGGGAAGAAAATCAGGGGTAGTGATTTTACCACTAGGCCTGCTTTTTATAGATTGTTACTCACCAGTCAGTCTGTAGAATTTAGCTCAAACTTGTCTAAAATGATTCTGAGATGGTCCTGATTAAGTAATGAATTTCTTGCTTTTCAATTACAGAGTAGTCCCAGCAAAGCTATAGCTACGTCCACAGTACGTGCAAGACTATTCAACAACCCAACATCGTACCTGGCAATGTTCGAATGGGCAGATGGCAACCTATACCTTGGCATACTGAATGAGGAAAAGAAAGAAGTCGCAAACTGTGACATACCGTTTGGGAAAATAATTTATAGTGCAAAACCATTAAAAATCAGATTTCCAAAAAACCTATCACACCAAATGTGTAAATTAAACCTAAAAGATGTGCAAAAATTTAATGCCATTAATACGAAATATATGGACAGCATGATTTCTTTGCAAGGCCAAAAGTTTAACATCTCTGTGTGCTGTAGGGCAGGTATCACGTCCATACTGATACCAAATCAAGTGGAGTCGGCTGTTATTTCAAGGCTGAAATATGACATCCAAAGATACTTGGATACCGATTGGAACTCCGATTTAGACTGACTGTCGTGAAATGTACTGACGCATGGGCACGATACTGTTAACTCGTGATCTTTTATAGTTATTTGTTGCATGAGGGGAGCCCAATAGGGGAAATGGAGGTAAAACTTGTATAATACTTCTTTTACCATAGGGATTAAGGAATATTATCCTTATTTAGTCTGGAGCTACCTTTGGCAAAAGGGACATTATTTCGTATAAACAGCGAGTGTGGCCCCCTCTGGGGGCAGAAGGGAGGGGCCTAATAGGGGTAATATAGCAAATTCTTCAATGGGAGGATTTTGTCAAACTTTGGTATGAAGCACCCTTGGATGAAGGGGAACCAATTTTGTATAACCAGTGTGTCTGCCCCCCCCCCCCCCCCCCCCTCTCTTCNACATGACCAAATAATAAAGGAAACAATTAACGAATTACCACAAGCATTAAAATAGCGTTTTTCGAGGTCAGTAATTTGGATGGTTTGGTGGCCCTGATAAGGGCCTTTTTTCCAAGTGAGGGACTAAGACCTCAGTACTACCTCACGAAGAGTGAGGAAGTACCTCTGCATACTCGAAGAGAATACATGCACCAAATATGATGAGTACTCTTGGGGGTAACGCAGATGCGGCATACAGATCAGCCTCTTTCCCAAACGCCGAGCTAATATCCTGTTCACGGCAAGTCGACTCCGCCGATACATCCTGTTGGACAGACCTAGAACTCTACCACGTGTACAATGGCCCTTGTAGCATCATCAGCGATGTCGCCATGACGTCTAATTGGGGATACATCATTAGCTCACAGGTGGATAATTATGATGTCTGGTTGGGCAGCCATCGTTCTTGGTACAACCCGGCCCAATCCCAGACTTCCTCTCCCATGGAAAGTGGCAATCCATTTTCTGGCAAAATGTCTCCAAGCCATGAATCTTCCAATCTCCTTATAAAACTACAATCAAACAAGAGGCCCAAGGGCCTTAGCGGTCACCTGAGTTATATCATAGATACTGGTAGCTTTATTTTATTGTTTAGATGTGATGTGGAAATCAGCATGTAAACTAAGTGAAATACAATACTTGTCATGTCATCAATGGATAAGAATTTGAAAATATTGGTAAATGTTCCCTTTGGGGCCCCGCCCTAGCCCCTGGGGATGGGGCAGGAATCCTAATTTTACAAAGTAAAACTCTCATTTACCCAAGATGATTCTGACTAAGTTTGAGCAATTTTCTGCTGAAAATGGATAAAATATATACCGAAAAGTGTTATTTCCCTATATAAACTATAT